>NW_027210814.1:547500-621687 GCF_029030835.1 Brachyistius frenatus | reverse complement strand
TAGAGCCGCTCTGACGTTGCTCTCCGTGTGGATCTCAGGCTACATCACATCGTCTCCAAACAACAAACACCACAAATATAATTTCAGACCACAATTTGACCTTTTACAAGTACTTAAGGTCATTTTAAAACGATCATGCCAACTCCTTGGGTTTATTTTCCTCTATTTAACAACTAAAACATCATAATGAACACGGGAGAGTAGTGATGTGAAATTCAGAAGGAATGTTTGAGCTTGTTAGAGGAAAGACTAGCAGAGTGAAACAGGAGTGCCCAGATGCTGCCGACATGATTACCAAAAGCAAACAAAGACATCTCATTATCGTTCCCTGAGCTTCTCTTCTTTTTCTGCTCTCCTTACAAAATGACCATTTCTGATGAAGCATAACCTAAAATAATATGCATGTGTATTATTAGCACAATTCTGTGAACATGACACTTTTCCCGTGTTTATATCCTGTAAGTCCACTGCAGCACAGTGGATTTAACACTGAGGATCTCTGAATGGGCTGAAAGTCTGTTTGCCTGGGAGAGATTTGGCCGACTGAAGAGAATCAGAACCTTCTGCGGGGTCATTATCTGGCTAAAAACAGAGGAAGAAAGAAACAGGCTGGCCTTCGTAAACAATGACCCTTGCCTTATAAATATATACAGTGGGGTCCAAAAGTGACATGCATTTTAATATAAACCTGGAAATGATCAGAAAGTTTGAGGACATAGAAACACTCAGAAATGTAAAATAAAGAAGAAATATTCCAGATTCTGCACTATTTGTAGGTCACAAAATTTAACTGAAGCCGATTTGGGGCATTGACCATGTTAACTCTTTTGTACAAAAGGTCAGATTTCCTTCAGTTGTATCCTCCTACTGAAGCAGCATTCAGATGAGGCTTGTTCAAGTAAATCAACCTGCAGCCGCAGTTCATCCATTCATAAAAATGAAGCAATGACTCAAATTTCCAGCAGAACATTGCTTACGAAGTAGCATCATGAAAGTGGGAAACATGGAATCAGAACTAAACAAAAGTGTTACAAGTCAAATTGTTATTTCAAACAACAAGGGGCGCTCTCGGCATCTAATTATGGCACGACTGAAGGGTGGTAAGGGGGCAAGCACACTGCCAGCAGATCAATACATTAAGGTTTGATCACTCACTGAGAAAAGCAAATTAATTACAGAGACAGAATTGACTAAATAATGAATGCAAGACTCCAGTCAGTAAAAGTCCTGTCAAAGTACTTAATAAGATATTCTGAAAGATGTTGGCATTATTTGGAAGCAATTCAACTGGTATTAACTTAGACTTGTACTAAAATACTGAGTCTAACTGCACACACAATCCAGAGAATCAAACGACAACTGAAATAGAAACTAGATGATCAAAAGCGCTGATGTTGATGACCATTCCAGAGGAAAACTCTCGGCACACTGCTCTGCTCAGCTTGAACTTTGAGATTTCAACAACAGAAAATGATGAAATAAAGTTCCATGAGTGAATTTCATGATCTAAAACATTTCAACACTCAAGAAAGTAGCACTGTAATGCGGTATAGGTCTGTTTGTCTGTCTATCATTTCTCTGTGGTCAAATACTGGATGAGGGATCACTCCTGTTTCAATGTCTCACACTTCTAATAGGGGATTTGTTTAAATGTCTTTCTAATAGTAAGTTGTATTACAAAGCTCACAGATATTAACTTATTTTGTACTGCATAAATAAATTTGACTTGAGTTATGACATGCCGTTTCTGTTTCTTCATGTGTTATTTGTGGGTCTTTTTCCATATCAGTGAATCACGCTGATAAATGACTGTACTGGGCTCTGACTCACACTGGAACACGGAGATCTTTAACAACTCCAAATAAACTACTGTTGAGTAAAGCTCTTTGTGATGTACTAAATAAACCCTGAACCAACACACACTTGCCGTAGCTCTTAAAGAACACAAAAAGCTAACAAACAAACACATCTGACGATGAATAAAACAAAAACAGAACAGATGTCTTCTTTCCTCCGCGTGTCTCCCTCTCTCTTCCATACGCATGAAAACACACCAAATAAATCCTTACCATGTGTTGGCTACAGTGAAGCGTCTGTATCGATGAGGACGTTTTTTCATCACCTGCTTGCGAAAGCATCTTGGTGAGCTGTGTGGTGAGAGTTTCTGGGCAGGAGTCACAGAAACAACACAACAAGAGTCTTCCTGGTCCGGCTCGAGCCCCTCGAACTCTCCACTAGCTTCCATTACTGTGTTTGCAGTACAACCAAGTCTGAAGCAGGACAGTGACGACACTTTCCAGGCATTTAAAAACTACAGCGCCAAAACCTATCACAGCCTCACTCACTGCTTTTATGTTAAAGAATGAAAATGATTTAATTGTAATCAAATAAAAAGACACTTTAGATATCATCAAGACATCCTCCCTGCAATATTTATAATGCAAATCAAAATGTATTGCAGCATCATCAACAAGCTGATTGGCTACTCAATAATTCTTCTGGAAAATAGTAATGGTGTCATGCAATAAACAGGGCAAAAGTTGTCCAGCTCCTGACATTTATTCCAGATAAATGCACCCCCTGCTTTTAAAAAGCAGTCGGGCAAAGGCAAGTATGATAGTTATAGAGATGAAAGTATCAGATGAGAGAGTCAATGGACAATACCTCTCTGAAGAGAAGCCATAACCATGTTTAGTTTAGTGGGATGAGTCATAGTGGTTCAAAGAAAAAAAGGATCTATGTGGCAAATTGCTATTCAATAACATGAAGGGGCAGCCGTCATACAGATGTCCTCTTCTACTTATTTCCTGCATTAATGCTTGCATGGAACAACAGTCCGTTGTATTGTGCCTCAGAGGCAGAACCAAAAATAACAACGTACTGACTTAAATGACTACCAGACCATTTTGTGCCATCTGATACCGAAAGATAAGAGCAAACTCTGTGTTCTTTCACCAGGGCTCAGGGTTATATCTCTCACTGAGAGATGCAACTAAAACAAAGAACAGAACAAGGTGTTAAAAACTCTTGTGGGATAAAGAAACACATATAAATGCCAACTTTATTACTAATTTGCAAATGTAATGTCAGAACTAGATGGGAGAAAACACCGATCTCTCACTGTTACCAACACACAAGCTGTTCTGAAAATGGAGCTTCTATCCAATACGAGACTATTGCTAAAATAAGATCAATAAGGCACAAAAGCTCAGAAGTACATAAAAAATAAAATGTGCAACCACTGCAGCAGCACTACGTTACAAAATACATGCACATGAAAGCCGCACAGTAAGAGTTTTATCCCCGTGATGATCGTTTCATTTTGTTTTTCAGAGCCTCACCTGACAGGGTCGGCCTGTGTGATGTCGATGCGAGGCAGAGAGGCGATGGGCAGGCTTGTGGGTCTGGACCGGGTCACGGGATCTTCTTCTGGCGTGAGCGGCCTGCCCCTGTCTCTCTCCGTTTCTGCCTGTCGCCATGACAACGGAGGCAGCTGCAGGTTGCCAGAAAACCGCCGGTGGACTCTGCACACCTCCACCCCGAGGGTGCAGCCTGTGGAAATGTGTCCCACGGGAAGCTCCTTGTTCTCCTGACAGACAAGACGAGATGAGTTATTTCCTTTGATACGAGACCGGTCCAAAAAAAAGTCACATGTAGAAGCAACATGTAGAAAATGTTGGTAAATATCAGATCAGTGTATTCTTGAAATATAAAAAAGTTATCTAAATGTTATTGTGTGTGCCACATGACAAAAAGATTAAACTGAATTCCCACAAATACAATCACACAAGTTAAAACAATGAAAATGAAATGAATAAAGAACAAATAATTAATAAATGCATAATTGAAAGCCTTAAGGTGAAAAAGAAGGCATTCAAAGAGACAGATTTAGCACACATAAACATAACTTAAAGAAGTACAGCTGTTTCATCCTGAACGAAAGAACCTGCCTGCACACATCCCTGATTAACTGCAGTGTGTTGGCTTCATTTATGGTTTTGCGTTCTTCATTTCACAGGGAAAACTAATTGAAACGAGCAGCCAGTCGATTTTTTTTTTTTTTTGAAGCTGTGCTGAATATAAATTGTGTGGTTAATGAGCCTACTTTAGTGTGAAGGTTCCAGTAAGGAGCCCAGAGTGCCTCGCTGAGATAATTGGTTGTAAACATGCCAGCACACAGAGGAAACACAAGTGGCCTGACGGAGCTCATTCTGCATCCATCACCCTCCACGTTACGTTCACGGCATGCAAAAGGAGATGAAACATGCCGATAGGTTTCAAATGAACAGGGGAGATACGGAGGCACGGTGATGATGATGATGATGATGAAGGGGAAAAAAGGAGAGGGGTTGAGGAATTCCTAGAAAGTGTCTGTGGCAATTATTTGTCTCTTTTCTAAGTGTCTCTGGGGACAAGACAGAGAAGATGAGTGCGAAAGAGAGAAGCTGACAGCAAGCGTGACGGTGAGGAAGAAGAAAGAGTGAAGCTGCAATCTGACCTCACTGTGATCAGGGCTGACAGCTCACTGCTATTTAACAAGACCAAGCCTGCACCTCTTGATCCTAAACACACTTAACTAGTCCTGTTTAGCCCAACCGATATCAGGCTTTTAAGATGCACACCAAAAAAAAATCTATCGTTTTGCCAAATAGTGTTGTTGTTGTTGTTGTTTTTAACACAAACACATTACATAAACTAAACATTAACGAACTTTGACCAACAGGAACATTTTACAGTTGAAGTATCCAGTTATTAGTGCTCTCTAGTGGACAAACTATGCAATGACGGCAATGTTGCTCCATGACCTCTAATCTGCTTTAGTATTTTTGTACTGTAATTGCTTGTTGCTAATCATCCCACGTATAAACCAACACTAATTCATCTGCAGTGACATTGACCAGTGTATTAAAACTAGAGCTGCAATCAACAATTATTTTCCTGACAGCAAAATCTACTAGATAATTTCTTAATTTACAGATTACTCATTAGTTTTACAGAGCAGGAAATAAAGCCCATCAGTATTTCCTGTAGCCCAAAGTGATATCTTCAAATGGTTTCTGTTGTCCAACCAACTGCGCAAAGACATAGCATTAAGCTTGGTAAAGAAGTAATAAGGAACATCTCTCATGTCCATGTGATGCACCCAAAGAACTGTAACCGAGTTACAGTTTATCTGCAACACTGTCAGCAGCACTGCCATCTGCTTCCATTTAGATTCCTTCTTTATTGCATCAAGTAAAGTAAGTGTAAAGTCAAAATTGAGTGTTCAAAGGGGAAAATGGTAAAAGGCAAACAGTGTAATTGAGTGCAGACAGACTGGTGTCCCTGGTTGATTATGGTGATCCAAGACATAAAACAAGAGAAGACGACAGACCGCCATCACCCCACCTCGTCTTTCCTGTGAAAGTTACTAAGAGTAACAGCAGGGATTCCTCCAGGAATACATAAATGAGAGAGTAAACTGCAAAATAGAGAGATGAGACCGGGCGAGGAAACGTTTGTGATTGCCAATGAACACAGCTCTGCTGACTCCTCTGCTCTTTCTAGGAAATCCAATTTGTCTGATTTATTGCCCGTCTTTTTAAGAATCATTCTTCTTGTCCCAGCGAACAGACGACGGATCTGCGTCTGTTCCCATTCACACAACAGCTCTTGTCAAACAAATGTTAGAAGCAGACATGTAAATAGTCTCTTTGCAGTTAAACTAGCAAATTATGCATCAATTGTTTATTAACTGCTTCTGACATCCCGACATGCACTTCAAGTTCTTCATTGATCTCTTGTCTGTGGTTCACATGGCAATGGGAGGAGAAAATACTGCTCGTTTACTTCTAATGAATGTCTGTATATGAGTTGGATAACAATGTTGATAATTTCAGAAACCAAAACATTCGTCATGCCAGAACATGGTCATAAAAGGAAAGGAACTGAGGTGAAAGGGAAAACAATGAGTCTCGAATGAAGGTGGTGCAGCTGCGGAGTCAAACAGAGGTGGGGAGTGGGTGTTTTCTCCAGGAAGATGAAAGGGCTTTCTTGGCTGCAGAGCCTATACAACTCCAGTGTTCTCTGGGACACTTCCAAAAAGTCTTTTTGAAGAAGGTGATTATAAATGAGACAGCTGTAGGAGTGAATCTCTAACAGCATGGATTTATGATGTGGGGAGTGAATTATTGAATCTTCCAGCCAAAAGGGGGGAACATGTTTTTATTTTAACTATTAAGATGCTATAGAGTCCGAGTGGAAAGTGAGAGATGGACACTCGGACACTGTATTATAGCAGATATCTGTTCAGCGCCCCATTTATCTTTTCTGTCAAATACATATGTTCTAACTCCTACTTCATTAATATTTGCATCTTCAACTATATCACAATCCCAATTGTTGTTTGTAATTCAAATTTGATGAAAGTTTAGTCATCCAACTGACATAGAGCACATTATTATGATCATTTTGACTACAAAGAGCATTCATGTTTGGCATCTTCGGCTTTCCCAGCAGGAGAAGGGAGTGACAACACTAACCTACCCCACACTGGGGAGCTACTGTAGACTCGGAGCTCTGCGGGTGGATGCTGGGATGGAGGTGGCTTTTCATTCTATTTGTGCTCTCTGCTTCCCCCATTCAGTCCTCTCTGTCCTGCTGTTATTAGACATGTCTGAACACCCTCGTTAACCTGATGGGAAATGCTGCTAAAAACAAGTAATAAGAAAAACATCATTCTTTTTTTTAATTATTAAACATAAGAAGTGAGCCAATTAACATACTGCTGAGGGCTCTTTTTCAAGGCTGTATTTTAATGCAGTTAAAAAAGGTGGAATGGGCGGATTGGATAATCACAACTCATAAGCTTCTAAGAGACCGTGTGTGGAAGTATTTTGTGTTTTTGTGTAGATGGGAAAATAACCAACAAAAATTAGGTCCAGCAATATGGGCTGTTTTTAAATAGACAAATCACATGTTGACTTTTTGAGAAAGTGACAGCCCTAACGCCCATTGTTTGAAAGATATGTCAATGAAAATCCCTGCATGAAAGCAGAAATCAGTATTAAATCATTCCTGACTTTATTAACCATTAAAGTATTGTACATTTCTTTCAGAGAAAATGAGAAATAAACAGAATTAATCTGCCTTCCATTAGGCATGTTTTAAATATTGTACGAATTCAAGTTCGAGGATGATGGAGGTCAGTCACAGCAGGAAACTTTCATCATCCAGGACTTTGGCCTCTGAGCTCCTGTTGGACCATGTTAATGTAAATGATCTGGCCTGCCTGCCCAGTCGTAAACACCAGGGGCATAGAGGAGAAACAGATGGGCCTCTCGGTTAAATCTCCGTCCCTCCTCCTCTCATCCAGGTTTCCATTCAGTCTCTTCTCTAAATGTGTCCTAGTGTGAACTGTCTTTTAACATCTTTCATCCTCTTCCCACTCGGCCTCCTTCTTTAAGAGTCACTCCTCAAATCTCTAGCTTCCAAACTCATGCATACACACACACACACACACACACACACACACACACACACACACACACACACACACACACACACACACACACACACACACACACACACACACACACACACACACACACACACACACACACACACACACTACACACACTCCTTGACCATGAAAACATGCACACACCATCTCCCTCTCTGCGGTGTGCCCTGCCGGATAGCAGTCTGTTGTGTATAGTACAGTCATCTGTTTATGAGTCACTGACCACAGCACAGATATACTGCACCTCGCTGCCAGTGTGTTTTTCTGTTAGAGCTTTACTGTCATTTTATCCGGGAGGAAACACAGGGAAGGCAAACGATACAAAATTTACAGTAAGTGAGTAAAACCGTGGAACTGTCAACTTTAAAAGGTGAGATGCGATATTTCAGCTAAAAGGAAATCATGAGCGTCAGTGTGATGAATGAATTGCATGGATGGATTCATGGTTGAACAGATGGACGGTTGGAAAAAGCAGCACTTACATCGTCTGGTGTAACCCCCTGTGCACTCCTGCTCTTCTTCATCCTCGGAGATGCTCAGCCAGACTCTCTCTCTCTCTCTCTCTCTCTCTCTCTCTCTCTCTCTCTCTCTCTCTCTCTCTCTCTCTCTCTCTCAGTGTAGCAGATCCTCTATCTGAAAACGCAGCTCCTTGCTGCTACTCCTGCTCTGGGCAGCCTCACCAGTACGCCTGCACATGGGAAACAGAGGGGGAGACAATGTTGAAGTAACCAATTCCAAAAGTTATTCTGCCTCCCTCACAGTGAATCTGTCTACGGTTGTTGTCAGACTCACATTATTGTTTTTATTGACTACACATTGTACCTGCTGTGAATTATACAAGAAGACATTACATGAACTGGCATGGATTACTTTTCACTCAGCCTTGTTTGTCTAAGCAGGCAAATCATACTGTAGTAAGATGACTGGAAACGCACCCTGAAGGCACAAAAACAGTAAAAAAAATATTTAAAAAAAAAGGTGTAAAACAGATCAGAATGGCTAAAACCTTTTCAATATGGCTTCCAATATCGTTGTTTCATTCAGTATCAACACCACATTTAGTTTTAGAAACATGTATAGCTATGTTAGTGGTGTGGCTCTAAGGATAGTAATGTGTGTGTCAGTCCATCAACATGGCCCAGTCAGGAATATAATCAAATTTTATATAGACATAAAATCTCATCTCTGTTCATCAAAATTACAAATCTATGAATATGCAAAGATTGCCCTCCTCTATCGGCACCCACCACACCGCCACTCGGCTGGAAAGCCCCACCCTGCAAGTTGACGTGATTGGTTAGTTATGTGACCTATGAACCCCTGGCTGTCTCTGAATCTCTTTTTTTTCTCCTTTTTTTCAATTTGCCAAAACTTTGGTTTATGATCAAATACCTGCAACACTGCAAATTATCAATAAACACAAAGTACAGGACTTTACTGAGAATGTCAAAGGTTAAAATGGTAATACTCCAAGCTGAGATGGCTAACATAATACCTGCTAAACATTACCACGTGTTTCTTTTAACAGAAAAGCCAACCTCCTTAAATGTTAAATGCCAAAATACAGGCAAAAAAAACATTTAAACCTGACAGTACACCTTGAACCCCGTTATGTATTATGGCATAATGTACCGTCTAAGAAAGTTTCAATGATAAAACAACGACGTGATACAGTGCATGGTTTATGTTCCTGAAGGTCTTTTAGCCTCGTCCAATCTGTCAGCCAGCTCTCAGTGCAGTGACCATACACTCATCAATTATAGAATGACCAGAGCTGGCTAAAAATCACCTCGAGGCAGACATGAGTGACTAATCTATGCGACAGACATGAGTCGATATTTTCCATGTCACTATTGATCCCCACTGTGTTTCACCAACGTTACTCCCTATGTGGCAGGAACTCTGTCCTTGTGTTAAAGTCAGGGTCGGACTACTGCTGTTGATGGCATTAAAAGAGAATTTATCTGCTGCAAAGAAACTAACCCTGCATGTGGTTTTTAAAATAAGCATCTACATATATGAGCGGTGTGAAAGGGGGGGGGATGACATGAGAGATGAAATGGCAGCAGATCATACAAGAATTCAGTGTTTTGAGCATATGCAAGATAACCCGTGATAACCAGCACAAATCTCAGCAGGTGGGAGAACTTCTTAATAATGTACGAGGGAGCATAGATGTGTTCATTATACATATCTGAAGAACACTTACATTCCTACACTTCTTGATACAGGGATTTCACAGCCATATAAAATAAATAAAGTACAGTACGTTCGTGCTTAAGTGTTCTTTTTGGACAGCAAAAACTTTTTTCCTGGCTCGCCTCCACATGTAGGTCAAATTTGTCCAACCTCTTTCTGATTGAAGACGTGTGCACTTTGACACCAAAAGCTGCAGGAGTTAACTGCAGATCCTGGGATGAAGTCTAGGTGTTCTTAGCAACTTCTTTTTGCACCAAACGGGCTGCAATTGAGCTGAATTTGCTGGGGCAGCCATTTATTACAGTGGAATGATTTATTTTGGAGAAATAAATCCCTTGCCAGACTCATGCCAAACCTTCGAGAGCTCTTTAGGTCATGGTATGTTAACACCAGACCCTCAATGTCAGGGGTTTAAAATAGAGGTTCTCTGTCATTGGTACCTAATGTGGAACCCCTGATTCTAATCTAATGGATTTGAAGGTGTGATAAATGTGACCGATGTTTTGTGTTACTTGAAATAATAAAGAACATTTCCATTTAAATAAACACTTGATAAGTCACCACCTATCACCAAACACAATAAAACCTGAGCATGTGGCCGACTAATGAAAGCCCTTGTCTTTGCAGTATTGTGACCTGAACTGTCTGGGTGTCTGTGGCAAAGTACCCAGAAAAAAAAAACACAAGTGGCGCAGTCAGTGACACATTTTCCATCACACAACAGTGGTTGCTCTACCAGGGAGGGTAGGCGAGGCTAGTGCAACAAGCTCCACACAGTTTGGACCAAAGGTGCCGCTGCCAAAGAAAATAAAACAGACATCATTTAGATTACAACTTTAAATAAAATTTGACAAAATGCCAAATTTATGTGTCATTTGTTTGAGAATGTTAATTTGATCTTTATTTGTTTTACAAGAGGATCAAATGTTTACTTGTTTAAATATGATGGAAAACTCCATTTCCACAGGATGTACTTATTTCACATGTCTGTAGATGGTTATGCTGCAGTGATTGTGACCATTCACTCAAATATTAACATTTCAGAAATATTGCTGGCCATCAGAGAATTACCGTATCATCAATTACAATGTTAATATCAGTATTGATTTCTCTAAAACTAAAACAAACTAAAAACTTTGAAGGACAGTTTTTCAAACACCCATCAGTCACAGCATCTTTAAGGTTTTTCCCAAGTCCTGTGTCCCTCCATAAAGGTCAAGTAGTTCCATATTTTCACCGGATGAATGGACCAGAGAGCCGACAACTACTTTAGGAAAACAAGATAGATGGTAAAAGGTTATGTCAAATCATGCCACAGGAGTCCAGCAATGATAGATATAATCCTACAATAGTTTTATAGCTTTATGTCTATTAGTACGAATCGTAAGAGGAAAGGTCCAGAAAGGTCACCGTGTCCTTATGCTATTGGAGACAGTAAGGAGCACCTGTTCAGTGTACAACGTCCCCAAAAGGCTTAATGAAGAGGAACTGCGTGGAGAGGAGTCAGCCTCTGAGAGACACTTATTGTGAACTCAAATATTTATTTATTCGTTTCTACACTGTAAAAGGTTGTTTTTGAAGGTCAACACTTACATTCATTGAAATCTTAAAACCTATAATGACATTGTGACTGATTGTTAACTGTTTGTTGGACCGTGCCATGGTATTAACTCAGAGATGGCACCTTTCACTATTTTGCTCAATGACTTGGTGAAACTGTCAACTTAGATTTGAATCAGTATGGGAGCGAGTGTGTGTGGCTTGGAACCGTTTTGTAGGACTGCAACTAATGACTTTCATTATCCACCAATCTATTGATATTTAATTAAATAATCAATTCATTGTTAAAAATGTCTGAAAACAATACATGGCCATGAAAAGTGTTCACAGCCCAAGGTCATACATTTAAATCAATAGTTTGACCTGACCAACAGTTCATTTTAAATTCATGATGTAAAATCCTTTGAATAGCTAAAACCAGCAAACCTTGGCATTTTGCTTCATAAATGACATGCACAATTAACTAATTAAAAAAAAGGTTTTTTTTTTTTTTTTTTATAAATTGACTATTCAACAGATCTTTTCAATGTAATCATTCTGTCAATCTCAGTATCAAGTTTTGCCTCATTTTGAATAGTTTTCAGTGTTTACATTTTAAATTTCACACATAATGTTTGGAATATCTTTAGGCAGGACTAATAAGGCTAATTATTGACAAGGAACCAGGAATTATTTACTTTTATGAAACAAAGAAAAAAAAACTTTTCTTTTTTAAGTGTTTGTTACAATGTTACTTAAAAGGCTTCCTCCTACATCCAGCAGCATTTCACAGGAAAAGTTGGGGCTCTGTCACTACATCTTGGTAAAGAATGAGCCTTTGAGACTTGAGCTTTTGAACTTAAAACCCGAGAGTGCACTCAAACCAAAGAAGATCAGTGGACAAAGACACAAAATTAAAATTGCACTGCTTTCTCCACTTCCTTGAGGAACAAGCTTCAAGTGACCTTTTATTTTTACATTCCCGGCAATTGGTCATCCCCCTGGTGACTGTCTGTACCCCTACAAATAATTGGTTGTTGATGTGAAACTGGCAACAGGATGTGTGGTCATGAGGCAGCACTCGAGATGCTGATTGTCAGGATTTGAGATTGGATTTTGAAGAGAACACCAGGAATCATTGTGCTAAGTGTACATCATCACTGCAATGCAAACCAAAGCAGCTGGGCTTAATCTACAACTCAAGGACGACACAAAGGCAACGAACAGACCTGGCTTTAAGGTTATTATTTTGTGGCATTAAACACAAGTGCTTAAAACAGTTTCAGAGTACTTAGTAAATCCTCTGCAGCGGATTAAATGCATCACCTTCCCCCAAAAACACCAGATACACCGTCTCGCAAGCCGATTGAAGGAAAATGGATGGCATCAATTGATTTATTATTTAAAGTAAAAACTAAAAAAAAGTCACACATTTAGAAGTTCCAGCTTATAAATTGTGAGGGTTTACGTTTTATAAAATTGCAAACTGTATATTTTAGGCTTTGGACAATGGGACTGACAAAAAAAAGAAAGAAAAGAAAAGATTTAAAGAAGCACCTTGGGCTGCATCGCTGGCAGCACAGATAATTTGCCCATCTGACCAGTCAATCTGTCACACAGCACTTGTGCACAATGGGGGACTGTGGAGAGTGAGTCAGTGACTGTCATACATTTAAAACTGCTGGACACCCTCATAAAGGTAGCTTTTGTGGCACCAAAACAAGGAGGCCTCAAGAAATCATGTGTGGAACTACGTTAATATTGCCTTCAATCACTCTGTAATCCAACAATGAGAGCTTTCAAAACCATCTGTGATGGATAACGCTACACGGCGGCCACTTATTAACACCAAGGAAAGTCAGAAATAGAGTTAAATGAAGGAATCATTAACAACATCTAGGTACTTATTAAGCAAATTGATTTAACTTACCAAGCTTTGATCCATTCAGTGGAAAATGTAACTCTATTCAGCCTTTCAAATACTCACTCAAAGTGTGAATGCTAAATGGAGAAGTGAGTAGCACTGGTCACAAGACATGACAACTATGGACAGAACAGCAGCACGTTCTGTGTTATTGCCCACACGTATTCCATTCAAACACCACACCCACTTCATTCACACTTTAGGAACATCGATTTGAGCACATGGCGTGTTCACAGTTGACATAACTCGTCGACATGTTGTATAAGAGCTGTTAGATATCCTTTGAGACCTGTCTGCTCTACAAAGTGAAATCCTCTTAAAGGAGCATTTTCTGACCCTGAGCTGAACTTTAATGACCAAATAAAAGATTTTGTGTGATAGTGTTTTATCACCTCAGAAATACAGTGGTGTGAAAAAGTGTTTGCCCTCTTCCTGATTTCAGATTTTTTTTTGCATGTCTGTCACACTTAAATGTTTCAGATCAGCAAACAAATTTAAATATTAATCAAAGATAACACAAGTAAACACAAAATGCAGTTTTTAAATGAAGGTTTTTATTATTAAGGGAGAAAAGAAAATCCAAACCCACATAGCCCTGTGTGAAAAAGTGTTTGCCCCCTAAACCTAATAACTGGTTGGGCCACCCTTAGCAGCAACAACTGCAATCAAGCGTTTGCGATAACTTGCAATGAGTCTTTCGCAGCTGTGGAGGAATTTTGGCCGACTCATCTTTGCAGAGTTGTTGTAATTCAGCCACATTGGAGGGTTTTCCAGCACCAGCCGCCTTTTTAAGGTCATGCCGCAGCATTTCAATAGGATTCAGGCCTCTGACATTGAAAATAACAAACTGAAATGAACACTGGGAACTGAAAGTCAACTCACAGAACAATCGGTTTAAAGTCACCATGACAACTTCAAAGATATCAGTATTTTAGTATGTAGCATTTTTTTTTACCAATGTGTGCTACGCTTCGAAAGCATTTAGACACTATGTCTATTTTTCATGTTCAATCTTTTAGAAATTTTACTGAGGGTTGAAACAATTACTGTTGGCAATCCCAAGAAAGGGAAGAAAAAGGAGACAAAGACAAAAGAAATAGACCTCCTCTGTTTTGGCCCCCAGGTTACAGAATTAATTGTCCGCAGTCACCAGACTCACTTTCTTCTTTTAATTACACATTGTTAAAGTTACCTGCCGTCTAATTGCACAAGTGACATGAAAAACGTTGCTTGCTGTGGTTTATAATACTGGTGTGTGAATCCTTTTGTTTTATACTCTAAGAAAACAAAGTACAAATAACAAAGGTTATTTTAGCTGCAGCAGCTGCAGAAAGAAGAAAAACACAGATTAATGGACAAGAGGATAAACACTCATTTATTATTGCTCATGCAAATCACACCGGCTACCACACGCTTCCCCTCTGGACTACGGTTGAAAACAAATGCATTGGGAATTACCAACTACTTGGAAGAAAAACAACCAAAAACTGTGAAACCTAGTGAGAAGAACCGGCTTTTCACAGATACGCTATTTCTAAACATCCGTAATATTTACAAGGGAACTAGAATAAATGTATAGACAAACATGATTCATAAGGTTACCTGCAAGGACTGCACAGACAATCCCTGAATAGAAACACAGCTCTCTTCACTGCAGTACACTACCAGCCATTTGTTCGTTTTTTGGGGGCTAAAACTCAAATCTAACCATCTATCATCACTTCTGAGTATGATATCAATCCATATTTGTCAGATAGCTTCAGCGTTTGGGGTGAGTTGTTTAAATTTGTTTGAGTATAGAAGGTTAGGAACTGCATGTCAAGATAAATACTGGCTGGAAGGTTGCAGGAAGTTTTAGGCTGTGACTTATCGTTCTAATCTTATCCATCCTTCCCACTCTGTTTGTGTGGGCATTTCCCACACAAAGCAGTTGCAGCACTTCCTGCAGGTGTCCTCAAACCGACTGCTGGACTTGTAATGAAAACCACATATTATAAGTTACCTTTGAAGGTGCTGACATTATTTTTGTCGACAACTATGAATGGCCATTTGAGATGGACAGATTCAATGTTATGGGTAACAAATGTAAACAATATGGGGAGCTACTTTCCATTTAGGTAGAGCTCAAGTGTCCAGGTACACAATTGATAAAGTGATTGACAGGGAAGTAATCTGCAGCTATTTTGATATTGATTAATATTGCAAGTCATTTTTTAATGCTACTTTTCTTCACCTCGTATGACAGTAACCTGAAGATGTTAGTAGGACATTACTAACGATTCAAAGAAAATGTATTCACTATTTACAAATATTTTATCACCATTTTGTCATTTTACAAATAAAAAAACAACAACTATTGATTAAGACAGAAAATAACCATATTAATTGAAAATGAATATAATTCTAAAGTTGCTACACTATTTTAAGACAGATGGCACTAGTTTCAAGGCACAAAATAAATATTTTTGCGCTGCACAGAAACTTCAAACATTTTAATATTGGCTACTCTGGTAAAAAAAAGTAACAACTACATTAGCTTCAATATTATATTAGGGTGAAATATCTGCACAAGTAAACACATTGGACAGCAGACTTTTCTTAAACCCCGTATTATTCATAAGCAGAATATAAACATTTTATTAAAAACACTATAATGTAGTTGTAAGCAGATACATTGACATGAGAAAAGTTGTCAAAGAGTGTATATTATTTAATTACATTATCAAACACTCATTGCATTGACATTTAAAACAAGTATATGTGTTTTAAATCATCAGAAAAAAATGTATACACTGATTATAAACACCATATTTGAGAGGGGAGATATTAGAAAAAAAAGTATCCCACTAAAGCAAAATTGTCAATGTTCATTTAACTCTGAATGTCTGAAGTAATTATTCTGTTGTGTATTCTGAGTCGACACCTATCAAAGATTATTCAATAGTTTCAAGGTTTTTAATATGCTACCAAAAGCCATATTATCTTTATGAATAAAAAAGAAAGTTAATGGCGACTTGTTGATTAAGAGGACTTTTCGCTGACAAAACAAAACAAAGTCACAGTGTAAACTTTTCTTTTTTTGCATTTGCATTCAACGCCAAAGCAAATTCCAGCAGAAATGAGCTTTTCAGAAGAGTGAAGACTGAGAGGAGTTTGTTGAGGAGGCAGAGAAACAACACACCGATTTGTGGCAGCTGAAAGATGACATCACTGTGGAGGCCACATGCAGGGAGCCCACTGCCCTACTGTACAGACACAGGGAAGACAGAGCCAGCGAGAGAATGGACCAGCCAGAGCCTATGAGCCTCTGAGCCTCTGAGTCTGCTGCCAAATGTTCCATTTCAGGAATTTGCTGCTGTCGCACCGTGTGTTTGTTATGCCGGCACTGCAAATATCCCCACTGGTCGCGTCCCGTAAGTCAATCTATCAATCTGACACAAAACTGTAGCCACGCTGATTTCAAGCCGTCTTACAAACTTAAACAAATACAAAATGGTTCAATTTTGTGCAAGAATACCTGCGATAAAAAGGGAACCTCCTTTTCAGATATGTAATAATGACGTTTAAATCCTCTCCTATACTACAAACCACTAATCATTTGGTCACATTCAGCAGTCTTATATTTAGATGATAGACATAAATAAAGGATTCATTCATCATGAGCTTGATGCTGCTGCACTAAAACAGAGACCTATCAAACTTTTTCTGAAAAAAATAAATAGGAAATAATTGTTTGGGGCCTGGACACATGGCAGCTCTGACTCTGAATGAGTCACTGTTTGATTGGAGAAGCTAAAAAAAAAAAAGACCTATAATTAAGAGGGCGTGCCTTTTTTGTGACAAAAAAAACAAACCACAAAAAAAACTCACCCATACTGGCATATACTAATTAGCCCATCATATTCAAGTCACCCTATTTAACATCTGCTGACGTATTGTGATTGAAGTACTGTCTGTGTCAGCACTTCATCAAGTAGCCATTCATCAGAGGAAACGTATTGTTCCCAGCTCCACAGATTAGAGCTTTTAGGGTGAAAAATAACAAACAACTTTGAGAGGGAGGCGCTAACAGAAGGCCTGGCAGAGTACGCAGTGTTCGGGCAGGCACAGAGTGTCATCCCTTGGCAACCTCCATGTCAACATAACTACAAATGCTTCAGATGACATCTGGGACACAGATGAACCCTTGTACAGCTTTGACCTCTGCTCCTTGGAGAAACTCTTCAGCTTGAAGCGAACAAATCAATACACTCGACCGCTTTCTTTACAAACAGGGCAGCAATACAGCATCATGCTGTGAGAATTCCTATCAGGCCGATGAACCACGACATACACCTACCACTTCCGCTTCACCACTGGTATCTATACCACCGGTATCTATACTAGGGCTGCAACTAATGGTTACTAATAACTTGTCTATCATTTTTTAGATTATTAAATGGAATACTGAGTCCACGGTTGGCCCTCCCTTTATAACACATACATGTAGCACCCAAGTCAATTTTGGGCACCACCTAAGCCATATCATTGTGGAGAGCATCAAATTAACTGAAGGACTTTTTCCTTCTTTTGCAAGTTTTGTCTTTGGCTTTTTGGTGTTTTTTGTTTATCGTCTGCGCCAACTTTTTAAATTTTTCTGTCAAAAATCAGATATGGCACTAATGATGGTCAAAGATTGTTTATTTTTAATTGAAAACATAAAACGTGTTTGGGTAAGGACCCTCCCTGCCCCAGAAGTAGGTGGGTCTATGTTAACCACAAATTTAGGAAAAACACAGTGACCTTATAAAATTGTGAAAAAAGTTCAATCACAGTTTTTGGGAGCTGAAAGCTACATATTTAAATGGTTTGATTAATCTAGCCAAATACAAATGCCAATAAGGATTGTCCTTTATACATCCCACTGTAACGGTGCAATGGACTCAGTTTAGAACTTTCAACCAACAGCTCTAATACACTGAAAACTGATATGTTCTGCATGAAAATCAATGAAGAAATAGAATACACTACTTCTTCAGCAAAAAGGCTTGAAGGAAGGTCTGAATTTGGCCACAACATTTCCACTCAAGAGACTGAAAAGATGTACTCACACGAGAAGCTGTTCTCCTTTGGGCAGTGGTGAGCGGAGGAGCGGGAATTCACGTCAGATTTGTCAACCTGAACGACAGAGAATATATGGATTACAATTATGCATATCACACAGCACAGCAATATAATTGCAAGAACAAAACACACTGACTAACTACAGTATTTTGGCAGCTCGAAACTACATGACTAATCTTAGGTTCACAACAAAGACCGCTGATAATATCACAATCTCTTAGGGGACCACGCTTTTTCTATGACAAACATTACAAGAAACACAAGAAACAATGAGCTCTTTCAACATAATTTCACATAATGTAAAAAAAATAAGACAATATAGACTGGCTAGTTTTGACCCAAAGAAGTGTGATGGCGGTTGCTTTTGACCGCTTTGAATTAGCGATCTAGTTCAATTGTTACAGTTTTGAACTGCCATTGCAATCACAGCTCAGTGTAACATTCAGCACTTGAGACACACACACACACACACACACACACACACACACACACACACACACACACACACACACACACACACACACACACACACAATGCTTTCTCTATTCCCAGTCATGCTTTCTCTATTCCCAGTCATGCTTTCTCTATTCCCAGTCAGCTGGATTTGCATCACAGCTCCCAGTATAACAGTAAAACAAAATACCTTGCGCATCAGCTAGAGGCGACACATCGTTCAGTGACGGAGAAGGCAGTAAAGTGACCACATCATCAGTAATGCCACTAAGCAGCCAGTAAATGAGTCATCAGTCTGACGGCCCTTTTAACAACAAGCTGGATGTTCTGTATGTGCCCTGTTGTTTCAGTGCTGACAGAAAAAAGGTGCAGGGGCAAGTGGAGTTAAAACCTCATGACCGGACAGACCACACAAACGCTTTGAATGGGGCTTAAAGAAAAATGCTGCTGAATTTCAGAAGTGTAACATGATGACATGCCGGGGAAATGTCACTACACTGGTATAACAGAGGAGCTTGAGTGGAATACAAAAACCAGCACACAGCTCTAAAATTGATTTAGAAATAAATGGGCAACGGTAGTGTTGCAGTGACGAATCAGTGTTTTTTATTCTTATAGTTTGGAATTCAAATGACGCTAATTTAAAAAGCAACTTTAAAGTGAGTCAACTGATTCATTAGTTCATCAACATAAAATTAATCACCAATTATTTGGATAATTGATCAAAACAAATGAAATATTGTCTGGTTCCTTTAGTCCTTCGTGATAATAAAAATGAATATTTGGTTGAAGACTGTTGATCCGGAAAACAACAACAGAGTTCAAGTTGCCCTTTAAGCTTTGGGATACTTTGGACAACATGTCTGACATTTTATAGACTAAACAACTAATATATTAATAAAGAAAATAATCAAAAGGTAAATTGATGATGAAAATATTATTTATTTGCAGCTGTGATTCAAATAAACCCTGCTAAAGCTTTACAACCTCAGTCTCCAGTGGACCTGCCAGACATGTTGCAATAGAAAACCAACATTTTATCATGAAAACTGATTGAGACTTTAAGTTTTAATATTAAAAATTGCTAAATGAAACAAATTTAAATCCAACAACAATTTTTTTTTGCTTCTATTTTATTAAACAATAGCATTCATTGTGAACAGTGCTGAAAGCCAAAATCACAGAGCAGCTCCAAAGCCCTCAGTTAAGTGTGTCTGACTAGTATATTAGCATTTAAATGGTTCTGTGTTACTTTTACCAATATACTCTGCACCAAACAACGACTACTGTTGTGCTACTGAAAACGAATTGCGACAGTGGAGCACTTTGGGTCCCTCCATACATCACCCATGTCACATGCTTCGACAGATGTCAAGTGATTTATTACACTGAGATGACAAACAGTGGGGGGGCTTTAATCAAAGTTTGAAAGATTCAGCAAAAACAGTCACTACAAGGGAGAGGATGAATGCAAAACTGTTCCAGCCATCCCCACTTTATACATGTCACTATTGAGTCTGTATTGACACAAGTCAGATACATTAAGTCCCTGCAGGACTATTACTTTGACTTCTCCCTCAGAAGAAAAATAATGAGTCTAAATAGTGCAATATATCTTCATGACATCTTGGCTGACCTCATCTTGATTCAAACATCGTGGTTAAATGGACTGACTTACTGTAATGGTTATGACATTTAGTTTAAAGACCGAACCAGCCAACACTGCCTTTATGTGTAATTGTGGGTTTACGGACTTTTCCACCATTTACATATTTCCTCTTTTTTTTTCCCCACCACCCACATCTCAACTATCCCAAACTCCCACTTATTTTAAACTCACTTGCTTCTTTGTATTTACGTCTCTGTCACTGGAATAATGCGTTCACCTTGTTTGACCTTATCATCATACTTCATTTGTGCAGGCTCTGTCTGCAGCTTTTATATACACTCTACGGTTTTACAGAGCAACACATCATTCGTTTAAAAAAAAAAAAAAAAAAAGTGGTTCACATTAGACACGCACCGACAAAACTAGACTTAAAAAGGAAGAGAGATGCCTGCAATGCAAAGTCCCGAGAGAGAGAGAGATAAGAGGCACAGCTCACAGATAAGACGAGAAACCTGCGTCCTAGGACTAAAGACCTTCCTGTGCAACTCAAGACACTTGACGATCATGTTTCTTCGAAAATAGCTTCGGTTCAGCTCAAATGACGGAAACCGGCCAACTGAACATTACGAAACCTCATTTTTGCACACCTCTTTAGCCAATACGGGACAAATATATCAAAACTTCCAAAATGTCGCACGGGTTGTTTGTTTTTAAGCGAGGAGCTAAAAAAAAAAAAAAAAAAATACCACAGTGTAGACAGGATAAGGTCGACGAAAGATTAAAATCCTGGATTTTTTTTTTTTTTTTTTTTTTGCACTGGGAGATGAAGAACATTCATCTTGTGTATTTCACACGGCGGTTTAACGCAGTCTCTTACCGGTGTTCGGGTATTATCCGCTGACTGACGCGCTGATGTCACCGAGATAAGACAACCGTGTGCTCCTCTGTTTCTCTCGCGCGCTACAAATGCTCGCGCGTCCCTTTTTATCAGGTTCCATTTGTGCGGTTCGCGCTCGTTCCCTCTCACGACCCCGCGAGCGCATCGATTGGCTTTAAGTTGGGCGACGCAAATCCTACCTCGTACCAATGGCTCGTCAGCGTGCACGCCCTCTCTTGCCTACCCCGCTACGGGCTGCCCGTTATTCATTTGACTCCCAGCCAGAGCGGGGTACGGATCTGGCACCGTACGTAATGAGGCGACAACCCTTCTCAGGCTATTTATCGTTCATCGACTCCCTGAAGTGCTTCAGATGATCGTTTCTTTAAATAAAAGAGCGCATACTACGAATCTGAAAGGCACATAGCATACGTTGTCTGTTTATTATTTAATACGCGATTTTTGTATTGCCTTCAGCTCTTTTGATACTGCTTTAGTGGGTGATAATATAGGATAATAATTTACCTTGACGTAACAATAAATATAGGCTAATTTTCATTTCTAAAGATAATTATAACGTTGTTTTTTTGTTGTTTTTTAGATATGCTAAACATTATCGGCCTATTTACATTTTTCGGAATCTTTTTTAAAATGTTCTTTAGCTGTGTATCTGCCTCTAGTGGTTAGACCTGTCTCCAATCGTGCCATTGCACGGTTGCTCACTTTGTGTTGCCCCATGCTGCATTGGGATGTGTTCTCCTGTTGCATTGCCTAATTCTCTTTCATCCGTGTTGTGTTGCACTGAGCTGTGTGTTGACACTGTGGCTACCAGAGCTGCAGTACAGCGCAACAAAGTAGATGTTGCTCGACACTGTGTTGCAGTGTGTTGTGTTCAAGGCCAGGCTTGGGGGATGTTTTAGTAAAATTCTGATGCATTGGTTGTTGCCAAGCAACAGCTGTCCTGGAAGAGAGATGAATGGGTGTCCACGGGCCACGTTTTTCTTCATCTTCCCTTTCATCTTTTTTTTTAATTTTCTCAGCAACGCCTTTCTTCCCCACAGATTGTGTTTAGTAAACGCACTCCGTATTCATCCCTTTTCTAAAATGTTCTATAGACGAGCTGTTTTGCGGTTTAAAAGCATGACTCAAATTGCAGCGGTGTCACTGAAGTAATCGAGGTGGTAGTGAGTTCTTCTTTAAAAATCAGGCTGATCAAACGTAGGAGTTGGGATCGCTCCATCCCCAGCTTCATACTTCATAAAGTATGTAGTTAACAGATGTCATGATCCACAGACGCATTATAGTCTCTTTCTATTGCTGATAGACACCATGTTGCCCATGTGTCTAAATTTGGCTCTGCAGAGTACCCACGTGAGCAAAAGTGCAACCCTCTGGCGCTGTTCCACACAGTTGTACTGGGCTGTGTCCATCGAGTTAATGTCTTGTCACTGGAGTCAGAATGTCAAGTCCAACGGCACAAAAGCTCCCAGTCGCTCTCCACCTCTCACCTGTCTTCACGTGACGGCACGTCTCGTCTTTGTGCAGCTATTTGGACGACTTCAGGGAATTTTAAAAGACCTCCAGAGACACTTTGACCCGACTTACTTTGATCTCTAAAATGCCAAATTGTTTTCAAGCTCGACAACAACCAAGTATTTCAGTGCAGCGTGGGCATTATATATGTACTACATACTGTGTATATACAACTTTGATATTCTTCATAAGTGCTTTTCTCACAGCAACACTGATACAGCAACTAACCTGCCTGCGGGATGTAATGCCGAACATTCTGTCCCTCCCTTGCGAAATGCAATAACTGGAATCACAGATGTTTTTATTTTTATATATAAATAATAATTCATCTGCATGGTGTGGATTGCTTTTGTTTGTGGGGGGGGGGGAGCACTCAGCTTCACATGCAAATCAGTGAAGCACCTTCAGTGCAGAATTCCTGACTCACGTGAATAGAGAGTGAAATTAAACCACTGGAGCTGTCTGCATCTGCATTTCATTCACATCCTATTTAATCCTCAACAGACAAGACAATGTTGGCTTTTATCATTCTTTTGTTACGCAGCTTGCTCACAGCTGGAAATGTTGCCAAACTGTATTTAATATTAATGCTCGTGTGTTTTGAAATAGCAAAACAGACAAGAAAGCGGAAATATGTTGTTTTCAGTGGAAAATATATGCGGGTTGGCAAAACATGAAGCGGTTTCATGTTATTTGTTGAATATCGCAAAATATGGAAAGTATTTAGCAGCTGTTCACCTGTATGTCTGTCAGTCAGGAGCACAGGGTTTCGCTCGCACAGTCTCGCCAGACAGAAACACACTTCACCGTCACTGCTTCTCTTCCAGTCGGCGTCTCGTGGGAGGCCGTTACCGAGGTTCGCTCCTCTCACTTCTGCTGCTGCTGCACTGCAGAAATAACGTGCAGGTGTCCGATTGAATGCGTCACCCATCAACACTGGCAATGAGACGAGCGTTACACTAATCAAATCAAGTGCTCCGTCCATCTCTGCGCACATCGTTCTCATCACATCCTCAGCTGGAAGCAGCCAGACAGAGAGAGCACATTTGCTTCACTACACAGACAGTTTTAATTAATGTTAGAAAACAAAATGCAGTCAGGAGTTTATCAAATAAAACATGAGAGCTCTGAAGGGCTACATAGTGTTTCCAAAGCGGGGGTTTGGGAGTCACAACAGAGAAAACAAACTTCCTCATCTGGAGACAGTATTGAATATGTCTGTTACAAACATACAACATAACATTTCCCCAAGTAAAGCAGTTGTGTATCAGATATTAGGGACATATCTGGTGACATGGGCCAATACACAAACTTCAGAACCTCATTAATTGTCAGTTATTGAGAACAAAATAGAAGAAAAGGATGCATTATTAATTTACAGTTACAGGTTTCAATGGCAACCTCATTATTAAACACAAAAACAACCAGAAACCAAAATAGAAATTTCTCTGTTAATTAAAACATACATTGTGTAAGGCATTCATGAATGAGTTTACAGGAGTGGCTCTCCATTAGGACAAAGTGCACTTGGCCAAGAAGGACAGTATTTACCATTCATCATGTAAAAATAGACTTCATGATTTTTTTTGTCGACAGCATGAATTTGTAGGAGTATAAAATGAACGCGTCTACCGTCTCTAGACCGTCTGCACAAAAGCAGCGCTCTTTCCGACGCCTCGGCCTGACTGTTGAGGATCACGTTACTGCACAGCATGAATCAAAACCCACAGCTCTGTGGTGAATCTGCTCCATTTCTGCAGTCTGAAACGATCTTTGGCGAAAATGTAAACAATTGCACCAGAACAGAAAGTAAGGCTTTAAAGTCTTGAGGCAAAAAAAAAACCCAAAACCAACAACTACACACATCATACAAATATCTGTTTACCTGATTAGGAGTCCTGTAACTAGCTGTCAAATAGCATGGGTTAAGTTAACTTGCCCTGGCTTTCTGTCTGCTCAAAATAAGCAAGCCAGAATTCAGTATCGCCTCTCCCCCTTGAACAATGAGGAGACAAAATGCAGAAAGCTTTGCAGTGTATATTATAATAGTCTTTAAGATCCCTTTATGATATTGATTAACTGAGGCGTAATGAAATAGCAGATAGCTGCGGTGAGCAGGGTGATTTGGGGGTTGAAACAAAGGCAAGACAAGCAAAAATACACGGGTGAAGATGGATAGTGATAGTGCACAGGAGGGCTAAAGGCGTCAGTGTCTACCTGGTCCCAGACATAAGGCACATTAATAGGGCATACAGTATTGTCTCCAACCCTAATCTGCCCCTAATATAAAAGTCGGCCTGCTGGTTTGGTATGACATTTTGCAGCCTACACTTGAGCATCATCCCCCTCATTGAGTGCAGGACACGTGTGCCCCTCAGTCTGCAGTCCGTTCATTCAACTATCCACCTACCCACCCACCCATCTGTCAGTCCACTTTCCCAAACTGTCCTCTACCACTGCTCCCAGCTGAAGTCGTCCCCACCTCCAAACACCACAAAGAAGCCGAGGATGGTGAGGAAGATGACGGCGTTCCCCGTCATCACCAGACCGCAGGCGCCCCACTGGATCTGCAGGAGAGAAATATCCTCACTGAAGTGGCCAAAGAATATCGGTAGCCATGTGTTTGCTCTGTCCTCACCTACAGATAAATGTATTACCATTTTCTACGGTGCTGCTGAAAGCAAGGTTTCATCTATACCAAGTAATTAAAAAATGGCTGCTGTGTTTACCGCAGGGAAATCAAATATTTCAGCACGAGTAAAGAGAACTCACGGTGAAGTTGCGGGCAAGTATAATAGGCAGCCCAAAAGATGATACGACGATGCCAGTTGTTATGAAGTAGGCCAGCTCTCTGCATGCATTGCTGGAGGAGTCGGTGTCGTCGCTGAGACGTCTGGATATGAAGGTCGGGATGGGGCTCAATACGTAGAAAATGAGGACAAACAGCGGCCAGTATACCCTGCAGAAACAGGTGTGGAGCGGTCAGTGATTTTATGACACAAGATAACATGAATGTGTTGAGTGGTACTAATGCATGGGCATTAGCTCTGTCTCAAGAGTCCAATGGACAAAGAAATCACAACAAGCAAGGGACTTTTCATTTCACAATAGACAAGTGAGCATGGAACCATTCAACGTAATATTACACTGAAACAAAACACTTAAAAAAAACTTCTCCTCCCTCATCCTCAACAAAATGAAACTTCTAAAAAAAGGAGGACCGCCCTGTTTTACACATGAAAACAGTAGTATGACCGTCTCAGCTCTAGGGAAGATTTTCAACTCTGAGGTAATAAACTTTAATCTCAACCTGAGTTTGAAATTTTAAAAGAGAAAGCCTGCTTTAAAAACTAGGAATGTTGGATTGGAAAAGAGTGTGTTTACTGAGCAGAGGGGCTCTAATGAAAGGCATTATGGAAATTGTAGCATTTCTGGAGTTTTATCAAATTTGCAGGTCTCTGTTGGGCAGATTTTTACCATCCTTTTTCAACCTTTATCTTTTTTTTTTACACATCTCACCATCAACATTGTTATTTATATTATTCGACCTTGTGTTCTCACCATTTTACTGTTAATCGTGATATATTCTAGTCTAATATTAATTTACTGTCTTACTATATTCCATGTATTTATTTCTATATGTAAATAATCAAGCAATATAAATTAATATAAATAATATTACATATATATTAATTTATATTGCTTGATTATTTTTTTTTTTTACTATAATCTTGAAGACTCATCTTTTATTGTTGGATTACTCAATGAACTTTTCTTGTCTTGTGTGTGTGTGTGTTATTCTCTAATCCATTTTTATCATCCTGCATTTTGCCATGTTTGAAGAGAACCTACCCGTACTGTTCCAGTGCACAACCCAGCAGAAGAAATGTCAGTCCAATGGCTCCACTGAAGGACAAACCAACCAGTGCTGGAAGAACAAGAGACATGAGGATCTTTACGGCCGCTGCAGCAGCAGAGAGGTGCTTCGGTCCGAAGTTGGAACCAGAAACAAAACTGAACCGGGCTATTCTCGTAGCACTTGATATGAACTTGTTTGCAACGCTGAGTTCACCGGTTATTATAACCCGAGCGACACCAATAACTTACTACTTATCAACAGGCTGGTAATCTCATAGTGGAAACAAGACAGCTCGCAGTCAATTTTACGATTCGCGGTGAGTTTCGAAATGATTCAGCAAAGGTTTTCAGAAATGTCGAAAAGTAGGTTCACGAAGTTTTACAAGCTGCGCGGCTGCGTGACGTAAACATTTAACTCACAGCCGAGCAACGAAGGCTAACGTAAAATACCTTTAATGCCGGCCATTGCGATAAAAGTGGGACACTTTGTCTTTGAGTTTTGCTCTGTTCTTTGTATTGTTTACGTGCTCGGGCTCTTCTTCTCGGTGGGCGAACTTCCTGCTTCCTCCATCGGGTTTTCCTTCTTTTCCGTCACGTGACTGTCTTAAAGCTGCAGCAGCGCTACGTCATCCGGGCATTTAAACGACATTACCAGCTGAGGGATGAAAGAATGACTCGCACCATTAAAAACAAAAAAACACACACACACAAAACCCAAACAAACAGGATTTATACCATCACATTTTCGTGTCTATCAGATTTAGCGCGCTCCCGTAGTTGTTGCAATCCCTCGTGACGACAAGCGCGAGACGATTGAGCGCGCGGTCACTGGGGGAGGGGGGTTAAAGACTCACGTGCTTTCAGTGGCACCTGTCACTCTCGTGTTTTAAATGGAAATATACTTTTTGAATCCACTACTTACAACTTTTGTGACGAACAGTACTTGAGTGAATGTACTCAGTTACTTTTCACCTCTGTTTGTATAATTATAAACTGTTTCATAACTCAGCACTCCCAATCATTCTAGATTTGAATAGGTTTGGTACATTTGGTTTACCTGTTTTGAAGCTAATGGACCCACTCATTGTGTCAATGAGTTTGCACATAGGGTTTTTCTCACAAAGTACCTTTTTCTCCTTCATTAGCTGCCTCCTCTCGAATATGGCTCATTCTGTAGTACCCTTGCAAACTGACAATGGGCAAAGACGGCAATTTTGTCTTGAAGTGGTGCAACATCTGACTGAAAATGTTCGTGGAAGTAAAAGATGACCTGAAATGAACCAGAGCTGAACTCAGTGGGTCTTCCTCTTGTTGTGCTTCAGGTAACATGGAGATTAAACACAGAGAAAGGTACAGTACTTCAAAGGGCATTGGTGATCACAGGGCTGGACCAGATGTTTGAAGACTCGTGCGGTTGCTGTCCAGATGGAAATCATATAGCTGGCTCCTTTCCTTTTACAGCTTAAATGCTTCCTGCTTTAGTCTGATATTGAAGCTGTAGCACTTTCAGGACAGTAAAGTATGAGGCTCCTCATCATGATGGAACTAAAAGGCTATCTTATTTTCTAGTAAACGATATTCTAATGTTGCCTTGTTGCTCTTTGTAATTTCAGGGCTGCCTTGTTGGAGGAGTGTATTGTGTTTGTGTGTACACACTCGAGTGAGCTTGCATGTTGTCACCCATCCTCAAAGCACTCAAAGCACCAGATTATTGTTCAGTAACGAGTTTTAATTTCCCTTAATTAAGGAGTATGGATGATCCAAACAATAGTTTGAGGCTTTGAAGTCGGAGGAAACACCCTGCTCTTTCTTTTGAAAATGAGCACTGGCTGCACGAGGAAATTCACGTGTGAAACTGTATTTTACTTTCTCATTTCCCTCAAATCTGCCTCTTAATAGACTTCAGTGCTAAGGAGCCATAAAGCAGACATCCTGAGCATGTTGAGCCATGTCATAAAACAATGTGAGAAGAACTGCTTCTATAAAAAATAAAAGAGTTTCACTGAGGAAATGAAACTACTCTTTGTGAGCCACATGCTGCGTTTAATTGGACAACGTTAAGTCATGATGAGTTGTTTTGATCACTAGGAGTGCTGATGATTTAGAAACCACACTGCTTTTGTGCTTAGTGGGTCACTGGTGCAAAGTACAATTACAGATTTGACTAAAACACATTTATTTATATTATTATTTATTATATCTATTTACTGTTGAATAAGAAAAAAACACAAGGCACACATGAACCAAAAATAAAAAGCTGTTTAATGTGTTACACATTTCATTTCACTGGCTTTAGTTCAAATGCACACAGTTGCATGTAAAGCAGCTACACTTTGGAATCGAGGCTCTGTTTGTAGAAAAATCAGGGCAGAAAAAGAAAACGACAAAAAGGGGCATTATTTCAGTGATGAAGGAGTAAAACACACAAGGAATCACGTGATGATGGACGGGCCACTTCGACCTGTCCGGTGGTGAAGCTGAGAAATCTTCAGAGCGATAGTTGCAAGGGGTGCCAGCATCACCTGTCCCAAACACGGATGATAAGGTTAGAGAGAACATGAACCTGGCTGCCATATGCCACTGATGTTAATTTCCCCATAAGCATGCAGGTTATGCTTGCTCATAGTCTGGTTCCTCTCAACCAGCAACATTGATCCAAAGGCGTGTCAAGTCTTGCCTGTTGTGACCAAACTGTTTGGAGTTTTTTGATACTTTACCTGTGTGTCCTCTAAAATGTGCTCCTTCTCATAGCTGTCAATGTAGATCCGGACTGTTGCACCGTCAGTTGCGGTGCCACTGAGTCTGTAGATGATCCGAGAACCGTCAGAGAAGATTATCCGCAGTCCCTGCAGTGACAACAGCCCGGCACAGACCATATGAATCTTTCAGGATTTGCAGGCTCAGCTCAGCGGCTCTGATGCCGACAGGATACGAACATACCCAGTGACCAGCTGGTACGTTCTCTAGCTGCACACATAACAACCTGATCACTGCAGAAACACAGCAGAGTGTGTATCCTGTACCTGGTTCCTGGAGATGGTGCTGTCTGCTGGATCGGTGTACTCAAAGTTGTCTGCTTTCTCCACCTGGTAGATTTTGTCCTCCACAGCAAATCTCTGCTTCACGAAGGCCTTGTCTGCGATCATAATCTCTAAATCCTCCATCATCTCACAGGCTGCATCTATGTCCACATGCTCATAGTCATATCTGGGCAACATCAAAAACAAACAACAACAACGACAACAACAAACAGCTGTTAATGACAGAATTAATGCTTTAAAAAAAAAAAATATATATATATATATATATATATATATTATGTATATGTGGCAAATGTTACAGTTATGTCTATTTGTTTTTGATGCTTGTTTAGTGTTAGAGCTGTTTGTCCTGTTTGTTTTTAGTGAAAACAGTCCAGATTTATTTTGTAATGACTTCTTTCTAAAGCACATTTCTTTACTAATGCAGTTTTTTTTTAACATTATTTGTGACCAAATGTAAGTCATTGGACAAAATACTTGTATCCAAGATAAAATTATTATTTTACATTAAGCTTTAATATACTGAAATCCCAAAAGTCATGATTTTACATTTTTCTTTCAGTGTAGTTCAAGCCTTTAATAATCTGTAATGACATAAATGTTCCGGTAGGTGTCAGTCATGTCCTGTATGTATCTTTTTAACTTGTTTCATTTACCATCTATAGTAGCTAATTGAATAAGTAGTAGTTCTACTTAGAAATAATACTTTTTTGTTACGATACATTTTTTTTTAATGAGCAGAGTAATTTAGAAACAACTCTAGTTTTGACAGGTGTGTCCACATCTCACCTGGTGAAGTAGTTCCTTCCGTATTTTACCCAGTGGTCCTTAAGAATATCTTCCACGCTCTGCCTTCTGGTGGCTAAAATGGACAGCCATGCCAGCACAGCCCAAAGTCCATCTTTCTCACGGATATGATCTCCACCTGAAAAATGACATTAAATGAAGTTTACCATGTACAGATAAATTAAAACCTTATTTTTTTTCTCGAGAGGTATTTGAACTAAGATTAAACATCTTTTGATGCTATAACTTCCTGAAGAGTTACAGTACCTGTACCAAAGCTTTCCTCTCCACACAAAGACAGCATGCCTGCATCCATTAGATTCCCAAAGAACTTCCACCCAGTGGGAGTTTCATATAGCTCTATTTTTGTTGCCTTGGCCACTCTGCAGGGAATACGATGAAAGACTTTTCTAAGAAATCACAGAGAACCTTTGCAGCAGCTTAAAGAGCACAACAAGAGTGAGCTGTTATTAGCAATGCGTATTTGTGAAATTGCATCTGTGAATGTAAAGAAATGCAATGTTTGAATCTTAGTTAAAGATATTTTTTTGTGTGTGTTAGATTTGGCCATAACTCTGAAAAGCAGCAGCACTTGTTTTTTTTTTTATGTTGCTTTGTGAAAATTCAGGCCAAAGTTTTACCTGTCTAAGGCTGCACTTGTGGGCATGCTGCGGGCGAAGCCTCTCACCCCTGTGTGCTGAAAGTATGGGATGCAGAAGATGTTGTCAGCAATCACAGCCACGGAGTCAGATGGGGTGACGAAGAAGCCGTGTTTACCGAAGATCACGTTACTGTCCTAGAAAGCCGACGGAGAGAGGTAAGAAGTCAAGGCCTCTGTCTGGTTCACGTCACTTCAAGATGTGAATATGTATCATTTGAACCTGCATTTTATGATATAATTTTATAAATTCTATTAAAAAGTGGACATAGTAAGTCAGTGCACGTACTCCATCACCATCAAATGCTGCACCAAAATCATACTGTCCGTCTCTCATGCTGTCAACCAGATTTGTAGCATAGGTGAGGTTAGGATCTGGGTGGAGACCCCCAAACTCCTCCATAGGGACACAGTTAATGGCAGAATTGGCAGGACACCCCAACTCCTCACACAGGATCCTCTTCACATATGGTCCTACCACTGGGGAGCAGACAGAGGACACAGAGACAGGAACCAGACAAGACTGATGAACCACTGAAGTCAGATCTGGTGTTGGACAAAGTAACACTGTTTGTATTCCTAAACAACATAAAAACTTCAGGTTGGCCTCTCAGTGGATCAACCGTGAGTTTCTGTTTCAGTGTGTGGGGACACTCAGAATAGATTTAGTAATTAATCAGTTCTGATGAGCCCATGTTACCTCACAATAGAACAAAGCTGCAACAACACCTCAGTGATCTTTAATTTATTTTGTTTCTCTGTTATATTGGCTGCTCATTCTCATCGATGATATGAATTAGGTAAATGAGAGAAATGGGGAAGTCCTATAGATTATAGAATCATGATTGACAGACAGATGTGTTATTGGAATCAAAGTATTGTATGTGACCCAGAGGCCAAACAGAGCATCATCAACATCCAATGTCTTCAGATTGCAAATGGCACAATTAAAAAAACACATATAAGTGAAGCTGGACAGTAATGTATAGACATACACTGGTCTGTGTGCTGCTCTTATTGTGTTTAAGACATGTTTGTGTTTTTGTTAAATATTGAAAGAGGAGCTGAACAGACTGACAAAAGAGGATTGGATGTTGGGTCCAGTCTGATTTTACATCCAGCACAGTTTAATGCGTAAACCCTGATCTGAGGAGACTTTTTGAAAATTGGAATAAACTTTTTTAATTTGAAAACATTTAGTTTTGTTTACAGTTCAGAGATGTGTGCTAGAGACATTTTCTCTCACCTCCGTGCATGGCATCTATTCTTATCTTGATGTGGTTCTCGCCCGATAGAAGCTCCTTCAGAGCAGCAAAGTCAAAGATGTTCCTCAGCAGGTTCGCATAGGACTCCACAGAGTCCACGATTTCCACTGGACACAACCAGAAATGAGAAACAAAGCTGTGTTAACCGTCAGAAAACCATTGATTTTAAGTCCTCTTCTGACTAATTCACTTATATCTGCTTACATGAAATACATATTTATTTATTTCTAAATAGGCGGTTGAATTGTTGATTTCAAAAGATGTAGAACTTTCAAAAATAAAGTCATTCAAGCACCCATCCACACGTACCACTGTTCTCTCACACTCCCTTCATCCTCCTTCCTTTGATTTGAAGTGATAGGTGACAGACTAATGCTGCACCTCACCTGTGAAGGGTTTGAACTTGTTCTCCAGGTCAAACGTCTGCTTTCCCAGAGTTGTCAGATCCACTCGCAGTCCCGGGCAGATGGCAAACTCCTCGATGGTCCTGCTGATCTGAAAGATCTTGTTTGTGACAGCTTCCTTGGCCGGGCCTGGATGCAGTAAAAGGTTACTCACATGTTGTGTACTATGGAACTACAAACATTCACTATACTGAAGATAATATTCTTTTTAATTCTGGATGTTTATTGGTAAAACTGTGCCTGAACTTTGCCCCAGATTTCTGTCAACATAAAGTCTCAACTTTAACAGTGTCTGAGCCACATATCTGAATGAGGCCTGGTGCAGCCTTGTTAAATGCCTGACTTCTCCCCTAACACTGCTGTGCACTTGGCCGATGCCTCTGCATGCTTCCTCCTCTCAAGTTACCATACCTCCGTTGGCTGTATTAAACTTTATGCCAAAGTCTCCATCAGGTCCACCGGGGTAATGACTGGCAGTGAGGATGATGCCTCCGATGGCTTTGTACTTCCTGATCACACAGGAGATGGCCGGCGTGGACATGAGCCCGTGGTGTCCGATGATCAGACGACCCACCTGAGGAAATGTCACACAGGTGTGTTTGAGTTGGCCGAGATGGCCGTAGTGTGTCTTGATATATCTGAGAGAGGGAGGGGCGGGAGGGCTGACGAATATCAGGTTTGGTGTGTCCTGCTTCTTCCTAAGTAGAACTAGAATTTAATTTAATGTGCGACAGCTACGACACATCAAGAGAAAGTCCTGTCCTGCGTAAGTGTGTCTAAAATTCCTCTCCATATATCATTCAACCAAGAAAGTATTAGAAGCTCATAGTTTGTATAATTTAAACCTGGGGACCATGAAGAGCTCATTACTGGTGTTGGCAAGAAGGCTGAAAACAGAACATGTTTGATATGTTTCTATTTGAAGACAACAGAGCTGCGATTATTCTGCTGTTTTACACCCTCGTATCCTAGATTATTCTGCTGTTGAATTGCATTACATTTTACTTTTCTCAGTCCTTTGTATTGCTTATTAATCATCATAATCACTGTTCTTTCAGCCCACAAAATATTGGTTTACTTTGTAAATATTTACTGTTGAGCAATAAATAAATGGGAATATTTGATCATTTTCCAACCAGACATTAATCCAAGAGGGAAAAAGGTCTTAATTATTAATGATTTCACCAAAATAAAATACTTTTTTTACATAATGCTAGGTAAGGCTGTAATGTTCTCAGATTTGATAAGTATATGCTGTATTATTTGGAACTTTCTTGCTCAGGTGTTATACAGATGAGTCTGATGCAGGGTCACAGTGGCTGCTACTTTTACTTTAGGACAACTGTAATCCAGAAAACTCAAGGAAACAACAGTAAGTGACCCATGAATGTTTAAAAAAAAAAAAATCTAATTTCATTTGATTAACAATAACAACAAAATAAACCCAAAAATTCTATATGACTTAAAATTAAGATTTATATGTACCCAATATCAGTTTGTTTCTTTTTTCTTTTCAATTTTGATATCATCTAATATTCCCATTAATTTATTTGTATCCTGATTATTGTTTTTATAATAATTTGAAGTACTGAAATTCCTGCCAATCAGTTTGAAAGTTATCTATTACAACGCTTTAACTTTTAAACATCTGTTTTGATCCAAAACTTTCCCCCAAACACAGCCAGGTCATTGAGAGGCTGGTACTATCAGTGATAACGAAGGGATGGGAGGGTGGGGTCACACGGACATACGTGCAGTCATCTGCACGTAGGGTCTGTCCAAGCGCACACTCACCCGCCCACACATACGCCCGCTTACCAGCATGCACACACACAAACAAACAAACAAACACACACACACACACACACACACAACGTGAGCAAGTCCACACACATGGTGACACTGACCCCGTTGGCAGCTGCCATCTGCACGATGACCTCAATAGCTGCTCGGTTGAAGAAGCGTCCGTCTCCCCCCACCACCACGGTTGAACCCTGGCGGTCACGCAGGTCAATGGAGGAGAAGATACTCTGGATGAAGTTGTGCAGGTAGTTCCTCCTGGACTGAAACACGTGGACCTTTTTCCTCAGGCCGCTGGTGCTGGGTCTCTGGTCAGGGTAGGGGGCTGTAGGGACGGTCAAGACCTGCAGAGGACTGTTCTCCATAGTTTAAAAACTGAGGTTTCAATTTAGTGCTGCAGGGTAGAGAGCTCTTCAGAGGGAAGTCCACTGCCAGTTGACACGGGGAACGGTACAGAGCTTGACTCCTCCTATTATTTCAGCAGGGTTACAGTGGTACTTCTGCAGCCCAAAATAACCTTTCAAACTCATGTGTGTGTGTGTGTGCAGAGGCAGGCCGAGTAACTGAAGACACTCCTTCACACATGTGCAGGGAGATCACTGTCAAGGCTCGCACGCCCAGTCACAAAGAAGTGTGTGTGTGTGTGTGTGTGTGTGTGTGTGTGTGTGTGTGTGTGTGTGTGTGTGTGTGTGTGTGTGTGTGTGTGTGTGTGTGTGTGTGTGTGTGTGTGTGTGTGTGTGTGTGTGTGTGCGTGGGCGTGTTTGGGCGTGTCAGGGTGGAAATATTAAGGTGTTATGGGAGCAATTTATTCTTCTGTGAGGGGTTGCAGCTGTGCTTCAAGTAATGATATATGCAAAAAGAAGGCTGACATCTCTCATCAAACACTATTTCAAGAGAGGATATCACTCTCTCCTAATGCTTGTGAAAACAGACAGGGAGAAGAGCAATTAGAGCGTAATGAAATGAGTACATATAGAAGAGTCTGTTTACAAAACAAACATAATATCTCAAATCTAATTATACACCCAGCACAATCAAATCACAGTGGAAAGCATCTGCAGGAGACGGAACCACACTGCCCTCTAGTGTTTATTAAGTGCTCCTAACATCACAGTACAAAAGATTCCGAGTTTTAGTGTGTATTAAAAACATGAACACGCATCATTCATTCATGTTCTAGACTTTGGCATCAAAACAAAGTGTTTTCAGTTCGAGGATGAAATATGGATGGTAAAAAAAAAAGTCTCGACCAGTAGCAGAATCACGAACAATTACCCAAAATAAAAAAACTACAAAACACTAAGTTTTTCTTGGTCTGAGCAGGTGTAATCAGGAAAAGGGTTTGATAAGGGCTATTTTTAGTGAAAAATCTAATCATCTGCAGTCACCATCATACTTTTATTTGTTTAAGTTAAATAAAATAAAGCAAATATATCAAAACTGAGAATATAAAGTACAGATGAGTGTTATCGATACCAATCATTCCCAACTGTTGTTCTTGTTGTCCTTTGCCACACGCAATACATTTGATGCAGATTGTTACATTTAAATAAATTGAAATGAACGAACGAAAGAAGTAATTAGAAACTATTTTAAAAAAAAACAATTAATCATAAATGAGTCATTTTTTAAGCTATATTGCCAAAAAGTCCACCAAAGGTATCGCTAAACGATGGAAAACTCTAATGGATATTTTTAATTATTTTCTGACATCATTTAAGTATGAGACAAATGATTAATTAGAATAATAGGCAGTTTAAGCAATAGTGAAAACAATCTTTAGATTGTATATTTAAATGATGTTTAGAGGACAGTAGGGCCAATATATTTAAACAGTATCTTCTAAGACAAAACCAATTAAAGAAAAGTCTGTAACGGAGATGAGTATGTTTTGAATTCTTTTAAATCAGGTTATTTCCTCCCTGACCCTGCAAATATATCTCATGGCCCTTTTTAGGGGCGCCGCCCCAAATGTTGGGATCTATCATATTGAGAGTCAATGTGACCCAAAACAAAAACTACTCATTTCCTTGTTTAAACTTCCTGCCTATAACCTTTAACCTCAGCGATGCAGCGAGTGAAGATACATGTTCTGCTCTGGTATGAGGATCTTTACAATAAACTAAACTGTATTTCAGTGTATGTTAGATTTCACAATATCTTTTGATGTTCTGTTATGTTAGAAACTACATGCACACTTTCCCCGTCATGTGGGGTAACTCTTATTTAGGTTTTCTGTTTGGGACACAGCAGCTTTTTTTAGTGCTCTTTATGGTTGATTTGAATCTACTGGGACACATGGAGGAAGCCATGTACCTCGCTGCCCAGGCCTCCTGAAACTACGGCTGCCCACATTAGGCACTGCTGAGGCTTTCCAGAAGAGGCCACTGTTTAATGCTAGTTTGAACTGAGAACTTTCAGAGGAGAGTGAAGGTGCTGGATCAGAGAAAGACGCCTGACTCAGAGGAAGCTGATGTGGAGGAGGTGGAGCTGGGGGAAGCCACACGATGGAGAGACATCTGGGTGAACCTGAGGGAGTAAGACGCCTTCCGGCTCATCTTCCACTGGATCCCTCTCTTGCGCTCTGATCGCCCCTTTGGTCTCACGTGGAAGTATTTCCCATTCAGGTTGGTGTCTCCGCAAGCGTTGAACCACCACCCACCTAGAAGATGACAGAAATGACATGTTGTGCAGCTGCTACCAGGAGACAAGTCTTCATTAACCCCACATGGGAATGAAACATTGTGTGCATCTGCTGCACCTGTTTGTTGGTGAGCACAGTTATAGTCCGGCTGCCTGTCGTGGTCCCTGTCCTTGGAGGAGAACATCATGCCCGTGTGGTTGCTCATGAGGTCAGGCAGACTCCCAGACAGATGTGTGAGGTGAATAGTGTAGTTTCTGTCGGGACCATCAAGGTAGAATCTGTATTCGATGAGGCGCCCGTCCTGTTTCCAGTCCTCCAGCTGGATGTGAAGGACAGAATTACCTTGAGAGGAAAGAGAGTGGATCCTCCTCAGACCCAGCCAAAACTCCCCTGAGAGAGAGAGAGAGAGAGAGAGAGAGAGAGAGAAAGAGAGAGAGAAAGAGAAAGAGAGAAGTCACTGTGTTTTGTTAAACTTGATAAGCGTGAAATTGAGTATTTGATAAGTGTGAAATTGAGTGAGGGCTCACAGTGGACATGAGGGAACAATCAACTCACAGACACTGATATTTACAATATAAAGTTACAAACATTACAATCATGATATGAAGCAAATGTATAATTATGCAGGTACAAATTGATTTTCTAACATCCGATGGCAAATAGAGTCTCACCTTCAAAATCTCCAAAACCATTTTCATACTTCTCCCAGGTTTGGTCGAAATTCATTGAACCATCCCTCCTCCGCTGGATAACTGTTGCTCCGTAGTCTTTATGAAAGAAAGAAAGAAAGAAAAAAAATAACAACATGAATGTCTTATTTTAGAGCTCACGTCATTAGGATTCCCATGTACTGTCGTACTTCTACAACTTTTTGACCACTATTTGGCAATAGCTTTTCAAGGTATTTAAATGCTTTTGTTATCCCCTATTGGAGCTCCAACAATTAGTCAATTAGGTAGTTGAGTGGAAAAAAAACATTTTCAAATACTTTGTTTCATTTTATTAATTGTCTTCTTTTTTTTTTTTAAAAGCAACTCTGTCAAATACTTGACATTTGCAGCCTGTTAAACAAGAACATTTGCTTCTTTCCTTTATCACATATAACAATAAATGAATTATTTTTAGGTTGTGGTTGGTTGGACTGATCAAGCAAACAGAAGATGCAGCTTTGGGCTTTGTGATCTTGTGATTGGCAATTAATGAATAATGAAAATAATCATTCATTGGAGTCCTATTATGTGTATATGAGTTTGAATTGTTAGTGGCTGAGTCTGTCATTCAATTCCGATTGCCTTCATATATCAGGAAATGATGGTACTTTATCTGACTGACTCAGCCGCACTGTTGACTGTTCGTAGTTGCATCAGAGCTACAATAAGTCACCACCAACACAAACACAAAATCAGTTAAGGATGCCAACTTTACAATGGACTTCAAGAGTAAAAACAAAAATAAAAAAGTGAATAGTGATTCAAAGAATTGAAGGTTTGTCCTGTGAAAAAGTTAGATTTTTTTTTAGTGAGACGTGGAGTACCTTTACTCATGTCACAAAAGGCCATGAAGGGCTCCGATCCATTGGGTCTGATGGCGTAGATGCCGCTGACTTGCTCCCCACTGGTGAACAGCTCGCTGCAGTCTGACGGCAGATCTGTGTCCAAAATCACACAAATCCAATGTTGAAACTTAAAACTATCCCGAAGAAAGTTTCGCTGAAAAGCAGAGAAGCTAACGTACAATTGTACATGGAGGCCAACAGTTTATATTAGCAGCATTATCAGGAAAAATGTGAGATAATTGATTTCTTAGGAAGTATTGTGGAAACACACAGGAGCTGCTTGCTCTGACTCTATAAAACTGTGTGAATGTGAAGCAGAAAATTGCAGGAAATTTCCTGGACACATTTGCAAATCATGAGTATTGACCCAGAACGATTGAGCATTTAACCTCTTTGCCTGCTGATATAATGTATAACAAAATCCTAAAGTAACTCCCCGAAATCTCCTCATCTTACTCATCAGTTTGTCGATACTGGTCGAGCCTGAGGTTAGATAAGGGCTGAGTGTTGGCGCTTCAGTGTTGAAGATTTCCGACATCCTCTCAATGGTCTCCTGGGCGAGCGTGTTGGCTGTAAACTGTGGAAAATGATCAGGGAAACACTTTACCTTGCAGACATAATCCTCAGACTCACTGTGAATTGTAGCTCCACACAATAAATGTTGGGTTGTTATTTTGCAAAAGTAGAAATTCTCCTAGATTTTTTTAGATTTTTTTTTAGAAACATGAATTTACAGCTCTCAAGACCGAAATGCAAATGTATTCAGGACTGAGGCGCAGCCTGCGAGTATTAAAAGCACGGGCAGTTCCTTCATGATGTCAGCTCCCTCCAAAGATTTAAATTCTCAATTATATGGATAGCACAGCAGCATGACTCCATTAAAGTTTCTCCCTACCAGCACGGTCAGTGCAACGCATCAGGGCGGCTCATAACTCAAGAAGCAGGCAAAATATTCTCAGTGGATTGAAGAAAGAGCTCCTTCATTTGCACAGCAGCAAATTAAAGGTTTGAACTTCTAATTCATTAAGGGACTGTATGGAAATACTGGGGTGAATAAGAAGGCCTGAATCTGATATTTCATTTTCTAAATAAGCAAGAGCTTTCTCTGCATTATTAATATTTGACATGTATGTTTCTCCTTCAGTCTAATTAATTCTATGATGGCTGGTAATTATTTACCTTTTCCTCCAGGACCTTAATCTCTTTCCTCTGTTGGTTGAGCTGGTCACTTTGTTCCCTCACAGCCTTCAGCAGCTCTGTGATGCTCTGCTCCTGGCCGTGGATCACCTCCTGTTCAGGGCAGACATTCAGAATCATGTAAAAGAATACTATACATAGTAGTGGGAGAAAAAAAAAAGCAAAACAAAGCTTAAATACGGATAAAAATACACATTACTTCTTAATGTCAGTGGTGTAAGTATTCATAAAGAAAATTCTGTCAAAAGGTTGTTTAGTAAAGAACATTATGACATTTAAAAACTAAGTATGAAATGAGTAGTTTTTTGTACTTTAATTTCTTTTTTGTGCACATATGTCACAAAATAATAGGAAGCCAAAGAAAAAAGTTGTCATCTGATCCAGAGGTTCTTGTGTACACATTTTATATTTAGTGTTACATAATCTAAATTACATTTCTGAAGTATTTCCAGCTCAACAATCCAAGTGCAGGTTTCCTGTCTAACCACGGGTCACTCACCCTGAGGCCGATGATCTCAGTCACCTGATCGCTCGTCACCAGGCCGTGCGACAGGCTGCTCAGTTTAACCTCCAGGCCCTCCACCTTTGTCTGGAGTCGGCTCTTCTCCTGCATGATGCTGTCCATCTTGGAGCTGATCTCCTCAGAGAGACCCTTGTTCTCCTCGTTGTTGGCCTTCAGCACTACAGTGGTCTTCTTCAGCTCCTCTTCCTCCTCCTTGATTTCGCTGGCCAGCACCGACAGCTGGTAGAAAGAGTGGTCGAAGATGTTGAGCTTCTGGAAGATGTCGTTGATCTGCCCCTTTGTCTTTTGCACGAACTCCCGCAAGCTCTGACCCAGCTGGAGGAGGCCGTTCGCCAGGAGACGCACGTCGTCCAGACCAGCGAAGTGGGACCGGGTTTGAACGGGGACCTCGAGGTGGAGGGCAGGAGGCTCTGCTTGGGCTGGGACAGACGTGGCAGCCAGGACAAGTACGAATAGAATAAGTGTTACTTTCATGTTGTTTTTGCTTCTCCAGCTGTCTGTCGAAGATATCAAGGTAACAACAGGCAGCCTTCACCTCCCTCTGTGACTGGACGAAGAGCTGCGAGGTGAAGACCCACGGCTTTATACTCTGTATGGAGCCAGGTCAATAATTAACCGCATCATCTGATCAATTGTTGCATTCACCACTGCACGCCAAGCGCGCGCCTAACACAAACCCTAAACCTAATCCCAACCCTAATCCTAATACCAACTCTAACACTAATACTAATACCAGCCCTAACACGAATACTAATCCCAACCCTTATCCTAATACCAACCCTAACCCTAATACTAATACCAACCCTAATACTAATACCAACCCTAACCCTAATCCTAATACCAACCCTAATCCTAATACCAACCCTAACACCAACCTTTACCTTAACCCTAACCCTGACACCAACCCTTACCCTAATCTTAACCCTAAACCTTACCCTAACCCGAACACTAACCCTAACACCAACCCTAATCCTAAAACCAAGTCTTAACCCTCAAAGAGCAGACTGTACCCATGTCCCCCCTACAAGGACAAGAGTTTATTCTGGTTCCTCCAGGCTATCACTCACAGCTACAGTTTTCTTTGCTGTAATTATCAATCAATCAAGGTGGTTAAGTGCGATGATGGTGAAGTCAAGTGTTTTTCCCAAGTAGTTGTACTTGTAGCTGTGGTAAAGTTTCAGCACATACTCAAGTGTTTTAAAATGAACCCGATGTCTACACCCACGAGGATGCACACACATACACATCAATGAAAACTAGACTCTCATTTGTAGTGCATTCTCCCGTTCAGTTTTGAGAGGGAGTATCCCCCGAAAACAGAAACGCCGATCCGTTAATTATTAACTACCCATATGACGGTTGTGTGCGCCTCACAGTGTGTACACAGCAAACTCAGTCCACAACACAGACTTCAGCCAAGGCCTCTGCTCTCTGAAGGTAAAATGTGTGGATGCAAACAATTACGAAACATCTAACAGTCAATGGAGGTCATGGAGAGTGCAAGATGGCATTGGAGACAAACCAAGGTAGGGAAGGGGAGTCAGTGAACATAATTTTCATACATGTACTGGGACTGAAGGTCCACTGAGCTCACAAATACAACATGTTTAAATCATTAGTTATCAGAAATATTGCTAGTTGCCTCTACAATGGCTCAGATCTATTTTGGCATTTACGTTCCACAATAGACAAAGATTGGTGCTATTTAGCAAAAATTTGCAAGCAAACATACAAAATTAATGCAACTGACTAATTTTAAAGACTAAAAGATCTGTTAGCATGGCTGTAGTCGTTTTGACTTGTTTCATTTCTCTTGTGCTGTCGGAACCCAGTCCAGTGATTCCTGCTCAGTGTAAAGGTCACTGTCATGCAGGTGGTCAATGCCCCTTCTTTCTTTCTTTTTTTTTTTTTTTTTTACAGATTATTTACGCAGCTCTATTGCCAAAATGCCACATAGTGCGCATGTCACAAATGATGCAAAATAGCATGGAGGTGATCAGTGAGCTTTTTGTTAATCTCAGTTTCTGCCAAGTGAGAGCAAAAGCCTGTCTGTACTGCTAGTCTGACTCTGTTGGGTCCATTCATCCAGAAAAAAAAAAGTTTAATATGACATGTGTCCTCAATTTTATTTTCTAATTTTTTTTTTATTATTATCATTATTTTCATTTTTTATCATTCTATTTATTTCATTTGTAAGGTTCCATGTAAATTATTAAATCTACAATAAATGTTACCATTTGGTATATTGTAGCAGAGTTAGCCTTAACTCTGCTACAATGCAGTCCCCAAAGTAGGTCCAAAATGATTTATTATATACATATATATACAAAACTTAATATTTAAAATTTGAAAAATGACACAATTTAATGATATTTTAGCAGTTTTTTCTCAGTCCTCATAGATAAAATCAGTATCATGAGCACTAACTGTTACTGTGACTTAAATTGCTTTTTCTGTTTGGCCTCCGGCTGCTGCTAGAAAGCAGATAACATTTCATAATACTATTTATCTACCATACAAGCGGACTATTTACTCATTTGTTTGAAATCCCCCAAAGCTCATAACAGATTATTGCACAGCTAGCATGTAGATGAAGACGAATTCCAGCTGCTTTTATTAGATTTAGTCATCTTTAATTTGAAATAACATTTGTTGTTGAGGGTCTGTGGCCTTTTGGGCAATTGATTGGTCTCATTTCATAGGTCGCTGTTACATGACTACAGGGTTTAAGTTCAGTTCAGTTTGACTGAACTACTTTAAACTCTTCCATCTGGATTGTGTGGTTTTAGTTGTTTTTTTGAATGTCAAACAGACACTGAACAATACTTTAAAAAAAAGCCTAAAAAGCATGTTGATATTGACTGATTACAATTACTGGCATGATTGAAAAATGTTTCGGATAATTTAATCAATATGAAGCTTCAGTGAACACTTTTTCAGGCTAAAAAAAACCCCCTCAGTTTATTCTTGCTAAAAAGAGGACCTGCCTCTTGGCAAGTTACAGAACCTCCAGCTATACTTTCCACCAGGAGGCAGCTTCCACTTGCAATAACAGTCAAATGGGAGGAAAATTAATACCCTGCAGCGGGCAAGCCTCATGACTTATGCATTTCACTTTGCGGGCCCAAAATATCTATTTGCGTTAGTTGATGATTAACAGCTTATTTTTGACCTAATATTGTAAGTAAATTACAAACTATAATTTATAGCCCACATTTCTCCTCGGATATGACGCAACTCTAAATCTTTCCATGAAACTGCCTTCGAGAACAGTTTTGCCTGTTGGCTAAGTTTTCGGCTGTATGTGGTTGGTCCGTCAGCAGTCATTTAGTCCAGTAAAGCCTGATATTTTTTTTTCTCTCTCTCCCTCCAGTCAAACCACAATCCCTCTCGGAGTCAGTTGTCTGCTTGGGTAATGGAAAAGGAGTATTTCTTGCTAATTCTTGCTAATTCCTTTTCCATCCGTGGCGGGGCACAAGTCAGTGGGTGCAGCTCCTCCAGCGGCATCGTGTCGCAGACTTTTCATGAACATCGCCCTGTTTGGTTTTTGCTTTCAACTTAGGCTCCGATTTTCACTGTAAGGCATGTAATGTGGGATTTGTGTGATGGGACACATGGTTGTCTTGGCCTGAGGACATGAACTCAACCAGTTGTAGCCCAAAACCAACACAGACGCGACAAAAAAAATATAGAGAGGAAAGGAGAAGAGATGAGATGCAAACATAAAATATGAAATGAACACAACGACAAGAGCAGAAATATCATCAGAGGACCAGGTTAAAAGTCCACAGCCATGCTAGCGGCTCCTTGAGGCTTTATTTAGATGCAGTGGTGCTTTGAGGTAATGCTAACATTCTCACAATGACAGGCTAACAGTTATAATGTCTAAAAAGTTGACTATCTTAGGTTTGTATTTTCGGATACTAGCACTTACTCATTATCCACCCTGGTATCACTCCAAAGCATGTAATACACCCATCAGTCCATTAGAAGGAACCGTGTCAGTTTCACTTTTTGCCTCATGTAGGTGTGAAAAGTACATAAGTATGTGTGTCCAGGGTTGAAGATTGTCATGTGACAAAGTGATCAAATTAACATAAGGATGAGGTTAAGGATGTTTTACCTGGGAGACTCGTGTTTGAGTCTGTGACAGAGTTTTTAAGTAATGTATGTAAGTTACTTCCATAAAATAACGTATTTAACTTATGTAGCGTGTGTTAAGTAACTTATGTGACATGCATAACCCTAGTTAAGTAAAAACATTAATATTTCATCTCAAACAATTATGCTTTCTTAAACCTTATCCGTGTAGTTTTAAGCCCCTTCTCCACTGACAGTACCTTGAGGGGGTATACGAGCTGCAGGAGAAAACGAAATCCAGAAACGTATCTGATACCAAAAGTGAGTAGAGGTGAGTAGAGTAGAGCTGGTTCCATCAGTGGAAATGTGGCTTTAGGTGTCTAAACCTAAGGTACCTTACTTTTCACACCAAGGGGAGGAAAACGTGACACTGACACAATATCCTATAGTGGACCGATGACTGTATTACATTGTTTGGCATGATACCAGGTTGACTTATCCTAAAGCAAGACAAAGAGGAAAAGTTAAGGAATCACCAAAGCCAGTACAATTCATATTCTGCGACTATAAATGTCTGAACCAAATTCTTTCGTAATCCATTCATTACTTGTTAAGACATTTTAGTCACAGCTATGTCAACCTCATCATGTCAAAGGAGGAGAAGTTAGGGGATCACTGAAGTTCTAACAATTGATCACGTGGCAAACATGAAGGTCTGGACCACATTTTTTGCCAATCAAATAGATTTTAACATATTTCAATGGATAACTTATTAATTGCGGTAACACTACATACAAAAGTCAGAGGAATTAACCATAATTCATCCTCTGGGCCTCATGAATATTTGTACCAAATTTCTTGGTAATCTATTTGACAGTTATCCAGCATTTCACAAAACAAAAATATTGCCCTCATAATGGTGATAGAGTAAGGGGCTCACTAAAGTCAGTATGATTTATCCTGTCTGTTCAAACATTCATCACATAAAATAAAATTGGGACATTTCTCTGGATACATCAACACTTTGACCGACTGGTGGTTCTAGAAGAAAACTGGGAGACCAGAAAGCTTTATCCTCCAATGTACAAAGGTTCATGACAATTAGTTCAAGAGTTGTTGAGAAGTTTCATTCTCATCTGAAGTGATGAACCCACAGAGCTCCACATTTTCAAGGAAATTTGTTTGGAAAAGACATGTTTACAATTAGAGGAAAGGCTTCTCCGGCATGATGGTGGCTCCCAGGGGAAGATCCTGGTAAAAGGCCGAAAGGGGATCCATAAAGAACGAGAGGTATGCACTGAGAGAATTAACCCCCATGGATGGCACCAAGCCCTCTGCTCTCTCCCCCCTGTTTACTTCATTACAGAGGACAGACCACATAACACTGGGTCGGGTTTCACATTCTGAAACAGGGAGGTCTGCGAGATACTGCATGGTCACTGATTATGGACGGCACACAGTAAGACGACTCTGGTACTTTCTCTTATTTATTACCAGATGCTCTATACTTTGACATGTTGTCACAGTGGGTCCCAGAAGAGCTGCTGCCTTCCCCAGCTGGCTGCGCCTCTGAACTCCTATTGGCTGCTGTCTGAAGGAGTGGGCGTGGCTCTGCATGTCTAGCCTCCCTCTTGTCAGTCTCGTTGGACAAGAGGCAGCGTAGGAAGGCATGTTTCACAAGCTCCTCCTCGCTCACTGCTCCCTTTTACACACAAGGCAAGCCCAGCTTCTGTTATGGCAGGGGCTGCACGTTGGCATTTACCAAACAGCCGTGGCATGCCACTCTCCCTGACAGCACCTCCCTGCCGCCTCCTCGGGCGACAGACAGCCAGGCTGAACTAGCTGAGAGCAGACTGTAGTGGACTGTCTGGCAAACACACCCTCCAATCAGCAGGACAAAGTGGAGGGGAAACTGCTGAACATATCACAAGGTAAGCCCTGATTAATATTCATCTCAAATCTCTCAGGAGGGCTGTTGGATTGGATGGTTAATCAAAGCTGAGATGCTGAACGTTGACCTTGAACGTCTTCGATCTGGGACTGGCTGATCTAAATTCAGGGTCAGAAATGCTTTTGACTCTAGAATGATCTAACAAATTGTATGGAGTGGACCTCTAGGCCTATGCTGAATACTAATCAGACTCTCAGGCCCAAAACTTTGCCTTTTAAAGATTAAATGTTGAATTATACTTATATATACATTTCACTACATGTATATTTACACCCGCTGTAAAAAAAAAAATACACTTGAATCAACACAAACAAACATCAGCAGCACACTTTCTATTTTAACTCTGCCATTTTAACATACCATAGCTGTCTTCCTTGCGTGAAGCCCCTGGCAGCTGTTTCACCCTAAGAGCTTTGGCTCCACATACCATGCAATGAGGCTTTTAGATGCCACATTTTGACTCTGACCCTGTTGCTGTTGGAAAAGAACCAGGGCAGCTCTAGTGGTCCAAAAGTCCCAAGAGAAAGTACCCATACAAAGTGGAAAAAGATCACAGAACTGGAGGGATTTCTAGGAAGTGGCAGTAACTGAAAAATGTGTTTGACAGAAAAAAGAGGAGACAGATAGGGGCAGAGGGGGTGGAGGGAAAGGGAGCTTGAGTCCAAACGGTTTTGGTTCCTAAATCAACTCAGAACAGAAGACGAGGTTTAGAGTTATGCGCTGGAAAAACCACAGACTGTACAGCCAAGAAGTGGAGGAGAGGAAGGATTTTTTTTTTCCAGGAACAGAACATAGACAGTGAAACATGTAGACATATACATACTGCGCAGATGGATGGACAGTGAGAAGAAGAGCCACAGGTAAAGTACATAGAAAAAAAAACTGTTCGAATCTCACCGTTTAGGAAGTATAAGTTCACAATGTCTTTAACTGTCTCAGATATTGGAAGTCAGGCATCTACACAGTAAAATAGTGTCAAGAAGGGTCTCTTTCCAAACACAGAATACTTTAGAGTTTTGTGGGTGGCAATGTGACTGCAAGTCCACACCCATGTGAACACATAAAAACCCAAACGTAAAAGAACGTTTGGACCGATACCATAAATTGTAAAAATATAGCACTGCAGCAGCTGACAATATTTACAATGTTCACCAGGTTGGTTTAGTTTGTTGACAAGCCACTTTATGATGACAAGAAAAGTCAAGGGATGTCAGTGAGGGTGTGAAAAGTAATTGCCTTTGACTTTTGGTTTCTCACGGATTTCAATAGCAGTATCCCACAGGGGAAAGTCCCATGTTTCAATCGACCAAACCTAAACCCTCCATATGTGGACTTAATCATGCTTTGTACTTCATCACATCCCCTCCTTCTTCAACCTGGGTCATCTTTGCACCGATGCCAAGGGCAGCTTGTACACATCTCTCTGATGTCAACTTGTACGAAACAGGAGTGTTTCACTCCCGGGGAGTTAAAATGCACTGGTGATATATGCGTGTACTTTTCACTACAGTGTCTTGTAGCGGGCTGATGAGTGTGTTACACGCTTTGGCACGATAAGGGGTTGATATTTCAGTCGAGGCCAAATTGATGAGCAACCAACCAACACACAGCATGCTGTTACCATTCCTAGAGCCACATTGCTAACGTCGCTAAAGATAAAGGATGGGCACTGCAACATATCTTTGCTGGTATCATCCATGACTAAACCAAATCTTTACTGGTACTAATTTAAAAGTTAAATATAAAAAAAACAACCTTTGTCCTTACCTGATATTCAAGTCTTTATCATTGCTGCACAGGGAGGTCGCCCCCATGTGTCATAAGTGCATATTTAATTTGTGGCTTTGGTAAAGAATGCTGTGGACAACCATGTTGTGATTATGAGGTTTACACTGATGGATGGAGAGCCTAAAGGTCTGTGTGAGAAGAGACAGAGTCACCCAGAGGAGGAGAGCAGCTGTTGTGGGAATAGAAAAAGGGAAAATGGCCGTGCAAAAAAACAGTGACATTTTATCAGGCGAAAATGCAACAGGACCTTCAGCTGGATACACAGGAAACCTTGATTTCTAAAACTCAAGCAACAATTTAACCCAGTCTGAGTGAGTCTGGAGTGAGTTCAGGGGCCTTTTTGGGGAAAGGCGAATATTTTACATTTCATTTTGGGGGTTTCCTGTGAGGTGTGCCAATTGCTCCAAGCATAGACAATTAAAACTTGTGCCACGAAAATGTGGAGGGAGTTAGGCAATGACTCCTGGGAATTGCCTAACCCTAACTCTGCTATATTGTTTCCTGTGGTAACCTGGTCAGGAGGAAAATCCCGGGTCTATAGTTATGTGTAAGAAATGGAGGGCTTGTGGGCAACAGTGACCAGTTTGGATCTCACTTTTGTTTGTCAGAAAGCTAAAAATAAATAGTCTAAAAAATAACATTTCTGTTTCTGAAAGCTGCACATAGTAAAGTTTATGAAATTTTGATTGGCTGTGGTACATTTCATATTGTAAGAAGATGGTTAAAAGAATACTTTGACATTTTGGGAATAATTCACTTTAGAGTTGTGACGATGAAATAGTTGATGTGATCCATGTAAACACAAACGGCAATAAATGTCTTCTTTGGACCCTTGAACACTTTAAATCTCGACGTCCAGGGACGGTAAAAGCATATCGCTGATTCGGTTGAGAAACTTCAAGACATAAGCTAACGATTTTCACAACAGACCTAATACGGACAATGTTTGGATCCACTTGTGAGTTTCACTTTTCTCATATGAATGCCATGTAAACGAGGGCACACTGTTCCATGACCAATAAGATTTGCATGAGGATTACCCTCACTTCTTATGAGCCTATGTTGAAATTGTAAAATCAAGGCAGTGTCATTTCTCTCACTTTCTCAAACAGGTTCAAAATGACAGAAGCCTGTGATGTATGATACATCACCTGATTGAGCCATTTAATGCTTTCTTTGGAAAAATATCTGTTTTATGATAATTCAAACATGCTTCTTTAATTTGGATGCTGTTTCCCTGTTTTCACCTGTAACAAATATGGATATGGATATACTATAAGCAGCTTATGTCTGCTTGAAATGGTTTTGATAGTATCATAAACAGGCCCAGACTGCTTAACGATTCATCCTGCATTTTGCTGTTTCAAATTGACACCATTGAAATGAAAGAAAAGGGATGTGCTTTATTTGTAGGCAATAATTGACGAAATACTCTGTGTCCCTTGAGCTTCTTGTAATCTTCCTATCTTGCTACTGAAGCTGAATATCCCCGCACTAGACATCTCACATTTTAAAAATATTTAAACCACAAATGTGAAAGAATTTCCTGACAGTGTTTTCGTTCTGTTGAAGTCGAGCCAGCAGCCTGCACTCTGACCAGCCTGACTCAGTCAGCAGACACACAGATTGAGATGTCTGCAGTAACAGGTGTTCTGCAGTAAAGTGCTGATTGACAGAGTCAATGGTGAATACAACCTCTGCTCGTAGTCAACATTTTGCTCTTTTCCATATATGAATGCCTCACTCAGTGTGTCTTGTTTACTCCCTGGCCTGTCTGTGTGTGTGTACCTGCAGCAGAGTCTTCTAAATGATCTTCTATTAGCTGGTAAAATGAAGACATATCTGGGTCCTCTTGCTTGACATGTACTTTAGCTTTACACCCGCGTGTAAGCTAAATTTAGACCTGTCAGATCAAGTGCTGAAAGATTCTTCTCAACGTCCCCAACGGCATAACAGTATACGTACTGTATCGGTTGCAATGTACTTACACACATGTCAGATTTCTCTGAGGGCAACAGAACTGTACATCAGTGAAAAGGAGTCTCATCCCTCACACTGTCCAAACTATATTTAGAAAAATACGTTTTTTTTTTTTTGTATTTGTTATATTTTTTTTCAGATGGCTGAGGTTCATATCAATACAAAGCGTAAATGGTAACCAAGCGACAACTAACAGTGATGTCATCCATTGGTTTGTGAACTGCTGTTTTAAGCCTCAAATTTGAATTTTGGCAGTCACCATCTTCCTAATGTGAAGCCAGAAGTGACCATATTGGAGGGCAAGTGGTGGATCTGACTCAATCGGTTTGGGAACCCGAGGAAACTATACCCCGCCCACCGATAGCAGAAACATGACTGCACCACAGGCCCGCTCAATCAAGCAGACACGCCTCTGAATACATGACTTTTTGAGGCCTAATTTCTAATTAATGACGAGATTATTTTCAGATGCACCACCAAAAAACCAGTAAGAAGTTGTATATTTAGCGAATGATACCAAAATGACTTGTGGAAAAGATGTATCGACTTCGTACTTCATAAGTGAAGTTGAATGGGAGTCTATGGAGCCAACGCCTCTTTAGAGCCAACCCCTAACAGCCCTCTGTGGTATTGCATTTTAAGTTACTTCCACACCGGCCTAATTTTATCAACCTGGAAGCATATATACAGTGTATTATGCTAAAAAGGGTTGGGTATAAAACCCCAGTAATTTTGGTATTTTAGTACCAATCCAGGGCACCTTGGTGAACTGGGGGAGGAGATTTGTTGCATGTTGTTTGTCATCTCTCAGCCCTCATACCTTTAATAAATGCATGAAATTACCAATCACGCAGGAAAAAAATTAAAAAAAAAACCCTTCCAATTATAATGTGCTGTAAGTGTCAAGTGTTGTCAAAATGCAAAACGTTGGTGTCCAATACTTTCTCGAATTAACATTTTGTTTATCCATCACTATAACAATTTTATATAGACAATTTTCTTTTTCAGTGATTTTTCGTATGATTGTTTGTGTTTAGATAACACTGAACATTAGAGAGCTTAAATTGGAAAAAAAAAAAAGAAGTAACTATTGTAGAAAACATTTATCCTCAAATTAAGATTTAAAAAAATATTGTTTTGGTCATTATACAAAAACTCTGATTATCATATCTCCACTAGTATTAAACATATAAACAACAATAACCCTTATTTATACTGAATATTTATAAAGACCCACATTTTCTTGTAATATTTTTACATCTTAAATAACAGACTCCACCCATCATGCATGCCAATCCTGTACTTACAAATATACTTTTGCAAGATATTTAAGTATTTAGGTCTGAGTTTATTCAAATTTATATGTCCCTTGATTCCGATTTGTTGCTGTTTATTGCCGGCCATCAGAGAGTGTGTGAAAGATGGCGGTCATGATTCCCAGCAGGGACATTTGGTGGTATTGGTCTGTTTACTGCATAGCTGACATTGTTTGGGGCTGTGGCTTTGGTGGCTGCGGTGCCTCGGGAGGACAGCGAGGCTGCTGCAGAGGCTGGTGGTCAGGAGAGAGGAGGGGGAGACGTAGGAGGAAGGAAGAGGTGAGGGTGGAAGGGGGAGACGCTGCGAGAGGGAGGTAGGGGGAGCAATGACCATCAATTCTACAATGTATAGACTATAAAAAAAAATTAAAAAAAGGAGAATGAGCAGATTAAAAGGACAGTAGATTCATGTACTGTAAAAGTAATGCAGAGTCAAATACTTTAAATGAAACATAAGAGAAGAAAAGGAAGTCAGAGACAGTTCTGTTCAGTAAGAATAAACCAATGATCTGAAAGAAGACTGCAGACCTAGTAGGAGGCCCACAGAGAGCAGGAGAGGAGGGAAGTAGTGAGTCAGAACAATGGCTGCCTGTATTTATGTCTGTTGGAGTATATTTTGCACCGCTGGCCATAGCTGCTGGGCTACAGACTCTCAGGCTATTTCCAGCTTTCATCCTGGATGGCAGGGCTGTAATCAAGTCAAGATCAGGCCCGCCACTGGTGAATAATAGCTGCCTGGTGCATGGAAGAAACGAAACAGTGAGAGTGTGAGAAAAAAAATGGAGATCTTTGGGAAAAGAAGAGCATGAGAGGGAGGAAGAGGGCAGAGAAAGCACTTGAGCGTAATTGAATGTTTTTGTTTTGTGCTTTAATCCGCATGTGAGTGAATGAATAAGAGGGAGATTGTGAATGGAGAGCAAAGAAGGATTATTGTTGTTCCATCTGGTCATAAAATTAAGATTGAGTCTGTCACCGGAAGAACCACAAAACCTTAAGTGAATGTCAGCGTTCAGCGTTAGTCAGCGTTTGCCCTCAGAAATCCGTTAAATGTTCATTAAATTATTATATAACCACACAAGCATCACTTCTGCCGCTCATAAAATGCACTAACGTGTTGTTGGCTTAATTCAGTCCCTTTGTTTTATTTTGTTTTCAGACACCGAAGGTCCAACCAGACCATGCGACAATAGCTTGTTTGGGGAACTGAAAATGATGGAAGGACAAAATGGTAGAAAAATTCTTTCCTGTGCCAAAATTTCACTAAATCAAATAATTTTTTGCCGCTCATTCTAAGTAATCGGTTTAATGTTTTCAGGAAGTATCTCAGCTCATAAAACAGCAGAAAATGGAATCAAAGGGAAGCCTCCGTACTCGGTGGAAACCCCTTACGGCTTCCGACTCGACCTGGACTTCCTGAAATATGTTGATGACATCGAGAAAGGCAACACCATCAAAAGAGTTCCCATTCAGCGCAAAAGCAAAGGACCCCGAGCAAGCACTCTACCCAGGCACCTCAACCCTTCTGGGTGCGGTTACCGCCCGAGCCCCTGGGGATCCACCGGAGCTCTTGGTCCAAGGTCACGACTGTCAGATGCCCCTCACTATGGCTACACTTCCTGGGCATATGATTACAAGCCGCCCCTCTCTCCTACAGGGCTCAAATCTCTGGCAGAAATGGAGGCCAGGATCAAGGAGTTTGATGAGCAACCTCTCGGGGAACACATCAGGCCTCATCTCCTCCGTGCCTCCAGTCTGCCTCTCACAGTGCTACTGAGACAGGGGTCGGAGTCCACAGACGACCCGGGCAGCCTGCAGAGTTCAAGGGATCACCTCGAAGGAAGAAACACCTCATGCGAAGACGTCTTCCTCTCTCCGGACAGACCTCGCCCGCAGGACTGCTCGGGGCTGCTGAGGCGCCTCGCCGAGGCCCTCGAACGTGTCGGGGAGCTGGAGATGGAGGTTAGGGTCGTTCCAGAGCTCAGGGCGCAGATCTGCATCCTCCAAGAGGAAAGAGAGAGGATCCGTCTGGGCCTCAATCCACATATCCATCCCTCAATGAACGGAACCACAACCTCCTCTCATTACCACAAAGTGGACATCAAAAGACCTCGGCATGAGAGTCACATCATGTTTCCTAGAAGTCATGGTGTTAACAGAGAGGACTCCAACCCTACGCACGAGTGGAGGACGAGTACAGATCTGGACGAGCTGCTGACGGTGACGTCCCTGCAGGCCAAAGTAGCTGTGCTGGAGCAGAAACTCCACGAGACGGGCCTGGAGCTGCAGAGGGTGTCGGGGCTGCTGAGGGAGCAGCAGGAGGAGAGCAGACGGAAAGACGAGAAGATGGAGCACCTGGTCAGGAATCCTTCGGTGTGGGTGCGCGCAGAGAGGGTGGTGGTAGACCAGGACGGAGATGAGACAGTGGTGAGATCCCTTGAACCAGATTATACCGAAGCCTACTCCTTCATCGGCGCGAGAACTGCGACCACAAACGGTCACAGACGTCGACAACAAGACGCTACAGTCGGTTCAACATCCACTGACAGGAGTCCGCTGGTGACAGTGGACCGTGCTGACGCGTCAGCTTCAGACCCAGCTGTGGTCGTGCGCCACATAAAGAAGATCAAGAGTCTCCTGGATCAGCAGTGGGACTGTTTGTGTGCAGAGAGCGATTTAGGAGGAGACGGTAAACCTCGAAAGCACCCGGATCCCAAAGTCAACTCTCTGCAGCAGGAGATGATGGGACTTGTTGACATCCTCACATCTCACTACAAACAGCATGGACACAGTGACGGTGAGGAGATTCAGCATGGAGGTACTGTGGTCAAATACACTTAATAGAAAACACTAACTGCCTGCATCTGATTTACACAAGTCAACTAAAAGCAAATTCTGTAACTGAAAATCACTGAAAACCACAAGTTAGCTTGGCTGTGACCTCGTACCAACTATTTTGACCGCACTAGTTACAGTGAAGCACAATCTGACACAAATATTCCAGGGCAGAGGTGCCCAAAGTCTTTGGGCTGTGGGCCAAAAATGCATTTTTATGTAATGCGAAATTCCATGTCATTAAAATGTAATATGTTTTCACAGAAAATGTGCATTTTAAATCTAAAATGAAATTACATAATAATAAGAACACTACTCTTTAATTTGCATTATAGTAATTTTCACCCTGCAAATTCTTTCTACATTTTCTGTCATCAGTGTCTCTTATGTTGACTGGCAGCTCAAAGTTAGTGATGTAAGACACACAAACAGCATATGAGCGTCAGCAGAAGCGAGACAGAATACTATAATTCCTCATAGGTAAGATGTAGGTCAACGTCATTTAATAGGGAAGTTTAACAGCACTGTGCTTTACATTACCGTAAAACTCATATTATTGAATTATTAATTGCACAAAATGTATGGTTCGCAGTCAGATCATTTTACAGCATTTAAAAATAAGGAGAAAAAGCATGAACTTGTCAAATGTTATGATTAGCTAAAACAAAGAAGGTCCAGACCGAACTTGGCTCAAGGGCCCCAAATTGAGCTGCTCTGTTCTAGGAGCTGATATGGAGATATTATAATATTCAACAGAAGTAGTCAATAGTTGTACACAGGACAGAACAACCGCTGTTTTTGAACATCGTTTCGTGAGCTTTTGCACTGATTTATTTCACATCTAATAAAAAAACATTTAATTAGAAATGTGTTAGCTGCTCAGTTTTATTTAAGTGGCGCACACGGTTGGTTGACTCTCATTAGTTCCGACTCCGACATGCTTTGGGTTGCTTTTATTTTTAGTCTCCAAACGTTTCCTTGTTAAAACTGTCAGAAAAAAGCAGCACCTAAGATGAAAGAAGAGATGACGTGGATCTCAAAGATGGAATCTGAACAAGGCGAGTTCAGTATTGTTATGAGTCAGAAAAAGTTATTTTTTTACTTTAAAATCCAACTTCTTTCTTTTAAAACCAAAAGTTTAACCTTTTAAACCTCACGTTCCACCTTATTGGAGAGAAATGAGATTTGACTTTATCAAAGTGAATGACGGTTGTTTCTGTATTGTTTTTGTATAATTCAAGAGGGTTATCTGAACGTCAGTGTTCAGAAAAGTCAGTGGAGCTCTGTGTGGTGCAAAGCCTGTGTAAAATAGAGTTATAATACGTCATAGTGAAGCAGAATAGGAAGCATCTCCACAGATTCAGTGCTAACAGCAATTTAACAGCTGTGTCAACACAGGAAAATGAAAGTTTATTTAGTCACTCCAATTCAGCTCTGAAAATCTAAAAGACCCTTTCCAGTACTCTAGGAGATGTTATATCGTAACGTTCCTCCGTGAAATTGAGACCCAAAGATAGATACAGTAAATTAGATGTAAACTGATGGTTTTCTTTAATTGACGAGTAGGTAGGTGGCTGTTGTGTTTATCTACAGTGCTAAACTATAGAGAAGTGGTTGTGTGCAAAAGAAAACACACCACAACAAATACACATTTTAGCAGGAGCGTGTGTCGTTGTTGTTCATCTGATATTTCATCACATCCTTTGTTTTCCATGTAGCCTCTAAATCCATCTCGAAGACAGACGGATGCGCCCGGACGTCAAAAAGCCTACACTTTGAGAATGTTAATGAAGGGTTAGTAAATAACTCACTGACTTGTGCAACCTAAACAGTTGTGATTGCTGGTTACTCGACTTAACACGAGGTTCTGCACTATTGTACAATCGTGACCGAGAAAAACATTGTGATTTAAGACTGAGAGATGAATACCACTCCCTATAAAGTTGTCACTTCAGGAGAAAAGTGGTCACCTCTTAAGATGATGGAGCCTCACATGCAAGTTGATTAGTCAGAAAATAAGGCATGTTTTTTTTTTTTTAGCTCAGTATTGCAATAGGATAGAACATAAAACCTATTTGGTTGTAATAGTCAGAAAAATCCCTACCTATGCATCTTTTAAATGAAGAAACAAGGATGATGTTTCATTTGTTTTGACTTTGTTCTCTACAGCCAAGCTGCCTTTGAAATGATTGGAGTGGAATTGTCCTTGACCTGAATATCAGAATAATGCATCTGAAGGCTCTTCCAAAACGCTTTGTCTTTTTCTTTAATGAGCCAAGTCAGACATTGTGGGGAAACTGGCTGATTGGGTTTAATGTTAATTCCTGATGTTGTATCTGGATAATACAAAAGACATTTTGTGAGACATTTAAGCAAATTTTAGGGTCTTTATTCTTACAATTCGCTGACCTCCTTCATGATCTAATCAGACAAACATCCGTGAACATTTATCAGCATTGGGGTCGATGATACTTTCAATATCCTGCCCTGCGTTCTTTTTTTCCCACTTTTCTAAAGACGCAAAATGACCACGAGTGGAAATCTGCTTCACCGGGACTGTGTGAACCAGAGTGTTCTTGGTGATTTGGAGCAGAGGGAGCGCAGCAGTAGCCCCGGGGAGATGGCTGCTGCCCAGGTGGACACAGACCCGCAAACGGGCTCAGACAGACAGACGACATCAGTGGGAATGAGATCAGGGCGGACAGACGGAGGCATACCGTCTGTGGAGGCTGAAGCTCCAGAGAAAACGGCCAAGTGGAAAGCTCAGCCCCCAGGAGAACAGATGGACGGAAACTCTGGCTCAGAGACAAGCACCAGGGGCAGGTGAGAGCGAACACCTCATCAGTGTCTGTTTGGAAAATGTAGAAGTAGGCTACCCATCAGGAAATTGCTCATGCTTTTATTTTATCTCATGGGAATATATTCCTAATGCCATGAGAATTTTTTGTTTTTCTCTGTTCTGTCCTTCGTTCTGCACACATACATGCTTTCTCTTCCAGGGAGACAGTGAGCGCTGATTTCATGGCTGCTTGTCACTTCCTCAAAGATCACATGGACAACCTGAATAACCCCAATGATGCCATGGTAGGCGCTCTTAATTCTTTTACAGGAACTTTCAATCAAATACAAGTACATTTATTTAATAATGAATTATTTACGTTCTTTCAGTTCACTAATTTAGATTGATCTTAGAGCTGAACTTGTCAATATTTCTGTATCAACAATAGATGAAACGTCTCAATACGAAATGCGAAAGGGGCCAATCACAGTGACAAGGCCACAGATAACAATCATCCCACTCTGTGGTTAACTTCACTTCTATACGGCATTTTAGAAACGTTCAGCGCCTTGTTTTGGTTTTTCGTCCCGTAGCTTTATGTTCTGGTTTACTCTCAGTAACTTGCTTTGAGCTCTAAGTGAAAAGGCTCCTGACCTAATGCAACCTGCCCAGCACCCAACAGCATACAGGCGAAGTTCCAGCGACTTGATGGAAGATTTAGCACAATTTAACATTCAATCAGCCAGATATTCAGCCCTGTATCACTCCAAAGTTTGTAATACATCCGTCAGTCCAGTAGAGGGCACTGTGTCAGTGTCACGTTTTGCCTCGCCGATGCAAGAAAAGAATACGCATGTATGACCAAGTCTCATTTTGAGAGGTGCAAAGACTGATAATGTCCATAGGGAGGAAGTTGGGGATGGTTGGACAGAACAAACACAGGATTTTCACCTGAAAGACGGGTGTCTGAGGCTATAAGTTAACATGGATTTATCAAGACAACATCACAGCGGCTTTATACAGTGTCCGTATGTTAACACTTCGCTTGATCAACTGCCACATATCAATTAACATTGCTTTAAAGTATGACTGTTAAATGAACGAGGATTGTTCCAACATCAGTCAGCTTCATCTAGTCAGCGTCCTTCTTATGTCCCCCATCTGCCGCTCCAGAGGAAGGCCTTGGTCGTATTGTTTCAACACTGGTTCAGTGCAGCAGCAGAAGAGGCTTCTGTGGCCAGCGGAGTTACTGCGCAACTGAAAGAAGTCAAGAAGGCAACACCCTCACTGCTGGCCTTCCTGGTCAACCTGGCAGACGACAACGGCAACACAGTGCTGCATTACAGCGTCTCCCACTGCAACTACAGCATCGTCAGCCTAATCCTGGACACAGGTGACGGGGAGTATGTTGACAAAGGTGTTGCGCGTGGGAGTAGTTGGTTTATTGGTAGTGAAAATATACACATATTCTCTGTGTCATAGGTGTGAGTGACATGAACATTCAGAACAACGCCGGCTACACAGCGGTGATGCTGGCCTCACTGACAGCCCCCGATGGACCCGCTGGGATGGAGGTTGTTCGCAAGCTGATGGAGCAGAGCATCATTAACATTCGCTCCAGCCAGGTAACACGAGCAATGCCAACAAATGTAACTACAGAAAATAATGGTTGTTTTTGATTTGACGGGGGAGGGAAAGTGACATGGCTGGGAGGGCAATAACTTGCTTTACTGCCAGCACCCTTGGCTGGTTCTTTTCAAGTTTTCAAAGAAGAAAACGGAAGATTGAATTTAACCAAATCACACGCAATATTGAGTCACTCCATCAATTTTATGCACGGAGATAAATCTGCTTAAGATAATGAGTACTGCTCAGCCTGTGAAAACAGATGTATAATAGTCCTCTGTGGTTCTGGGAGGAGCTTTTTAAAATAAGACAAAAACAACCTGGATGATGTTGTTGGGATTATGTAGAACCAGACTATGGACTTGCGGTTGCAGTTTGAGTAAGATGGACATTTATGAGGTCGAGTGAGTCTCAGAAAAGATGCCGTTAGGATGCCTTAAGGGCCCAATAGGATCATGTGTTTTAGAAATAGTGTTTTCTTAACAATTCTCAGTCTCTGCCTCATCGCCTCACCACACAGACGGGCCAGACAGCTCTGCACTTGGCAGTGAGGCACGGCCGAGTTGTCATGGTTCGCCTGCTGCTGAGCTGCGGGGCCGACGCCAACATCCAGGACAACCAGGGAACCACGGCCCTGATGTTCGCATCTGAGAGGGGTCACACACACATCGCCAGACTGCTGCTGGAAAGAAGCCAGTGTGACCTCACCCTGACTGACAAGGTAACACGGGAGCCAATAACAAGCCCCGTGGACAATTTAATTCTCATGTCATCCTCAATGCAGAGAAACAAAAATCCTGTTAGAACTTGTAGAAGGATCTTTGTCTTCATTTGAATTGCCACTGGTTGTCAGATTGCAGGCAAAATACATGTGGTCAGACCTATTTTTAGCCTCGTATCCATTAAATTGAATTGGTACATTAAATTCACATGATGACTCCACCATCGTTTCCCTTGTGAACTCCACTGAAAAGGCAAATTGACTTTTGTATCCACAAAACCGAATGCAAAAAGCAGCTTAGATGTATGAAAGCTTGAATCTTTTGACTCGCGCCGTGTGGACGTGGGCGGACTGACAGTCTGGATGCAGCAGAATAGAGCTTTCCCAGGATTAATCAAGGCTACAGTAAGGCAAATCTCCCAGGGCTGAGATGAGCTAATCCGCTAACAGTACCTTATCTGCCAGTCTGGAGCAAGTGGAGGCAGAAAAGAGAGGAGAGGAGATGCAAATGTGCCTTCTACTTTTGAGTCAGCCTTTAAAGTAGACTTTAAGAGCAAAAAAAAAAACACCACCAACCACAGGCATACCTTGACTGGTAACCTTGTTTCACCTTGACGAAAACCCAGTTTAATTAGACTAATTAAACTTTGCCCAAATGAATTCTTAACCCACTTAGATCCACCCTTGCTCTTTCTAAGCGTCTACAGCTAATCTTAAAGCGCTGCGAAGCTGAGCCACAGTGGGGCTGTGAGCTAAAGGCTAGCGGCATGCCAACATCCTCACACTGACAAGGACCAACGTGTTGATGTGAACTGATTATGATGTTGACAGTGTTCACCACCTTAGCTTAGCATGTCAGCATCCGCTTCATAACATTTAGCGAAAAGCCATGAGTGTCAACCTCATGGTGGTGCTTGATGAGGTCATCAAAGTCAGTAGGATTCAGCATCTAGGGACCACGAATCCAACCAATCAAGTAGAGCGATCAGATCCCAACAAAGCAAATGTGGGGCAGATAGTATGTTTGAGTGGGACAACGTGGGACAACGTGGGACATGTACCAATGCTAAGAGCTAATAGGACCAAACAAATATATTTTTATTTGAATGCAACTTTCCCAACTTTCATACTAAGTAAATACAGTAAGCATAAAAGGAAGATGACGTTTCATGGGAGTGCTGCAAGGTGTGCTAAACACAAGTTATTTCAGCTACTATCATCTTTGGGTTTTAAGTGGGAATTTCCTTAACTGCCTGTCCTGATTTTAGAAAAAAAAAAAAAAAATCTGTCTTGCAGTGTTGGTGTTTGAGAACTAGAGCCAATCAAAATGCGAGATGTTGTCTCAACACGCGGGACGCAGGACAAGGAATGAAAAAATGATGTGCAATCCCACATGAAGCGGGACGCCTGGTCACCTGACAATCAAGTAACTCCATTCAGTAACTGTTCAAATATTTCTAATTTCTTTGTCTCTTCTCTTCCTGTCCTCCAGCGAGGTCAAACTGCACTCTCTGTCGCCATGCAAGGTTCCCACACAGACACAGCCGCCCTGCTGCAGGCCCACGCTAAAGCTCGAGCTCTGTAGAACCGGAAAACATCTGCAGCTGATCTCCTTACACGTGGTCTTTTCTGTCTGACGGCACTTGTAAACGCATGACTTCTGTCATGATACGCTTGCTGAATTCTGGACAACCTCTCTTCTGTTAGCTTGAGTTTTGGATGGGATGACATCATTATGATGAGACTCATAGGGCAACAACAGTGAGTGAGGTAAAGCTTTGATGAGTGCAGTGTACAGTGAATCTGCTGTTTTCTGTTGTCTTTACTGTTGATGTTCATAGTTATCGCCGATCTTTGCACATCCAAGTCGCAGCTTAGCTCTGCAAACTATGCAATGGAAAATATATTTATTATGTTTATTGTCTCTTAGCAATTATCTAAAGGTTTGTGGTAAAAAAAAAAAAAAAAAAAAAAAGAAAGTTCCATCTCTGTTTTTAAGGGGGATTTACAATTTATAGGACATTTGCAGCAACTCAGCACCTTTAAAATACTCCTGCATGCCACAAGAGACAATTTTTTTTCGTGCCAGTAAACCAACCTGTTGATTTCACTCTCTTTTAATTGCTATACTGATGTATACACTGTCTGTTTGTAATAAAATGACAGAAAACCGCTGAAGCTGCATTGTTTCTGCATTGATCTGGTTGCGTTGTCAGGCAGCACTGCACACGTTCAACAAGTTTTGTTGCTGTAGTGACAGATCTGACCAGCAGGTGGCACAGCTCTCCCATTCGACCATCACTACTGCCACACATTTCACACATAATAACACCCATAGAGAAAGCAACAATACACAATATATCTGGAATTCTGAAATGAGCATATCCAAGGGATTAGATCTGATCCCTTTGAAGTGTGACAGACAATTATAAACATGATTTGCACTAATTCCACTGTGAGAGAGGGCACAATGAGATTCACCTGCACTCCAGCTCTGTGGCAGCTCGCATGGCCCCAGTCAGTCACGAAAGCAGATTTGTTTGAGTGGCCTTCGTTCCCCTTTAACCCCCACTGGGAAACAGTGAGGGGGGCAGAGCTTTGGTGTTGCTGCGAGGACTTCAGATTATGTTTGCGAGATAAGGCAAAAAAGGATTGAGTGTAGACATGGGAAAGACGCCGGATTTCTGTCTGACAGGGCAAAGCCACTGAGGATTTCTTCCGGGCTGGCAGACTGTTCTGCCGTAATGACCCTGTGCAAACATACATCCTCAGACAGAGAGCGAGATGGATAGATGGAGGTGGAACAGGCGTCTTTTCTATTCCCAGATTAAGCATCAGCACACAAGCGCGGGAATGAAGCGAGCGCGTGTGGAAATGAAACATAATGTTTTGAGCAGATGAGCTATCTTCGACAGATTTAAAACATGTATAGAGCAGCATGTGCACACAATGTAGATGCATAGGTATGACTTCACCATCCCCCACCCAAACAGGCCTTCATGTCACGGTGAATAAAGGTGTTCATATCCGCCTTTGTGCAGCAGTAAACATCTGTGACACCTCTTTTGTCTGCTGCAGGCATCTGTGGACTAACATAAAAATATTTATTGCATAATATCCTAATGGGGTGTGTGGTGCAACAAGGAGGCTGAGTTTGAAGGCATTTACCCTGCCACAGTTTAATAATGATAATGGACTGGGTTTATCTACTACTGTTTTTCCGTCTGCTGATGAATCACTTTTGGATGCGGAACACATTTCAGTCAGAGTGGGTAGACACACTCAGGGAGGTTTTGCTGCTACAGCGTTACTTGGTCTGGTACAACCAGTCATTTATAGAGGCTGATATGAGCTCATGTTATCAAACTTAAAACAGGTATTTCTGTAAATTTTGCTGGTTCTACTTGTGCTAAATGTAAGCAAGTCAAAAGAGAGGCAAAAACAAAAACCTACCATGCATTATCAGCAGGACCTGTTGTTGCCTTGTTGGCCTGTGCTGCCAGTTGTCGGTCAGATCATGATGCCTTAAAGGCTGGATACATTTGCTTCAGAAAGTATTCCAACCCCTTCACTTCTTGCACATTTTATGGGGTTATAAATTTAGCTCAAAAGGATCTGCCAGGAAGAATGGGGTAAAGTGCCAGAGTCCAGGTCTGCAAAGCCTGTAGAGATTTACCCGAGAAGACGTAAAGCTGTAAATGCTGCCAAAAGAGCTTTTACGCGTTACTGAATACTTCTGTGAATGACAAGATTTCAGTTTTGGATTTTAAATAAATGTATTTAACAAAGTGAAGGGGGGTGAACTTTTGCTTAAGAATCTGTATGCTGCCACTTCAAAACAAATTTCCAAGCAAGCTGTTTATCACACGTTTGAAATAAAAAGTTGACATAGAAAACAAAAAACATGTAGCAACGCATTGATATCCATTCGGAGTCTTGCAGGTGAAGTGATAAAAGTTTAATATTCACACATACCTGCTGCTCAGTTCTTGAATGATCCCTGGAGAAATATCAGTGTCTTCAGCTGCGACATACTCGGCTACATTCACTGTCTGCCATTTGGAGTTCAGCATGTTGCATACAGTTGGTTTATCACAGCATCTTACCAGAGAACATCTGCCTGCAGCATCTGGAAAGGGTGCAGTGAGACTGAATCAAACAGCGAATGCATTTTCCTCTAGGCTGTCGTTATGAGCAACAGCTTTCACATTATACTCACTGTTGATATAAAAATATTGACTTATGCAGCTTGAAAGTGGCACATATAAGATATTTAGATGAAAACATTCGGAAATGAACTTAAATCAACCACAGAGTGAGGAACTAGCAGTGTTGACGTTTTGTCACAGTCATCTTTATATAGTGTTACGCAAGAATCAACTGAAGTTGCCATGCTAACCGGCTGGCTTCAGCCCGCCCCGTCTTGTAATACTTATTTGTACCACTCGATGGGATATCGAATCACTGTAGCGTCCGGCCTGCTGTCAGCCCAACATGAGAGAAAGAAGCAGCTTTAACGAACCTCTTGTTGGAGTGAATGAAACCATAAATAATGATGGCTTGAAGAAAACAAAAGTTACCATTTAATGTTGCTTTCCACCGCTGCAGACATCCCTGTGTGAGAAAACAATGAAGTTTGATGCTGTTTTTTTTTGCTTCTACGGTCATGTTAAAAAACTATAATGTAAATCATAAGCTCAACCAATCACCTTTTTCTTTTGTTGATCAACTGGGTCCGTACAATCTAACTTTCACTTATCATCAATGATTAAAAACAAGGCAAGTACGAGCTAACGGCAGGGCAAGAAAACACAGACTGACTGGACGCTAATGTGACTCACTATCGCCTCTTAATGTACAAAGTGGTGTTACATGATGAGACTTTTACATATCGCACCTTGAAAACAACTCATTTAGAAAAAAAGAAAAGAAACTTGCTTACATACTTACACTCTCCTGTTTAAAAGGTCTGGAAGGCCACAAGCGTATTCTGTTTAAGCACGTACGTCTGAAATGTGATAATTTGTAGAAGAAAACGAAACATCACAGACCGAGGAGGTTTTCAGTCCGATTTTATGTATCAATATATAGAGATATTCAAAAGTAATCCATTACAGAAAATCAAAAAGTGGAACCAGTTTGGTCTTAATACAGTTCATCATTGCATGTACAGTAGTTGGCTGATCCCTGTCCTTTTCATGAAAAACACTAGAGTAAAAAGAAAAGAGAAAAAGTAAACTAAAAGGCACACAAAAATCAATCATCTCGTTAACACCAAGGTCGGGAAACGTGGCAAAGGTGTGGGAGTATCTTTTGGGAAAGGTGTCAGTGTTTTGTGAGGGACAACAAAGAGAGAAGGGGTGTACGAAAAAGGATGCTAAATGATGCACAACAAGAAACAACACAAACCACTTTGGTGGATAATTCAGATTTCTTACAATCAGGGAATGCAGTGCTCTCCTTTATACAAATAAATTAATATACCTGTCAACACTTTATCTAAAATCTTATGTACAGCTTTTCTTTTACATAATTATATAATACATTATCAAAAACTTTATGAAAACATATTTACAAACCAATGAATCAAAAAGCACCCTCAAAGCTTTTCCAGTGTCACACACTCTCTCTCACGCACACATACAACGCTCACACGCGCACTTCCATACATACCTGTGTGTCCACACACCATCACACTCAGTTTTCTTCCATGCAGTACACAATACAGAAGGCATTCTAAGAGGGTTGTGCAACAAAGAGCGTACAAAACAGTTTCAAATATGGCTGTGGGATGAACATTAGCACACATGCATATAAATGAACACACACACACACACACACACACACACACACACACACACACACACACACACACACACACACACACACACACACACACACACACACACACACACACACACACACACAGACTTTTACGGTTTATGAACGGAGTATCAGTGTTAAACCGGCAGGAACCGTGTTCGCTGACAGAACGAGTTGGTCTCAGCCTTATTACATCAGTCGGACTTTTGTTTTGTGTGGTTACATCACATGGCAGGTCTTTTTTCTCATCATGCAGCCACCAGCTGGGCCCTCCCACATGGCTCTATCCAAAACTGTCTGCTCAGATATCGGCCATCTCAAGAGGAGGAGAGCGGGCAAAGGAATCAAGTGTGTGCGTGCATGTCGCTCCGAACAATGAATGGCTGCATTGTCAGTTGGCGAGCAATTATGCGTGCTGTTTGTGTTTTTCGGAGGGCAAGCGTGCATCGTCTCTGTCCTCTGGAGAACAGTGTGAGTTTGCTATCACTGCGCCCCCTGTGTATTTGTCACAGTCAAAAGCAGGTGATCAAATGAAATTATTAACACTGGAGGATTCTTGTCAAACACAGAACACCGCAGCGGGCTAAAAGCTGCCGTCTATTGCTTTTCTCAAACCATTTAACATCTAAACACGCCACGATAAAGACAACAGAAATTGTGTGTAAAATCCACTTCTCTCTAACTTCACATCCTCTCTGCTCAAATTAAATACTGTTGTCTCACCTTTTTTTTTGTGTCTTTTTTTGTCTTTCCACCTTGAAAACCAGCTGCACCCTCCTCAAACTCCAGAATGCTGGAGGTCAAATATAAACATAACCTCTCAAATCAGCTGTGTTCAGCTTCACCCTGAAATATTAGACAACTCACCCTGAAAGGCTCCGAACAGAAAGAGAAGAGCACAAAATGTAGTGTAACCTTTAAAATCAATCAGAGACTGGGAAAATCGTTAAAAACAGAAACCAATCCACAAATATGTTAACTACACAAGACAACTCCAGTAATGACATTTGTGACGGATTCCAACATGAATCTGTACAGATTGTCCCATCAACGCGCGGGCTGTCCCACTTCCAGAGCTCCTCCTTCCTCAAACAGCGTTCCCAGAGCTCTGCAGCCCATCAGGAATTATACACAGTCCAAATGATTCCATCTAGGACGAAACAGAGTCTCTCACTGTAGCCCCATCAAAAAAATATATGACACAGCACACACCTCACTCATCTATCAATGCAAAAGACTCAAAAGAGGAACCAGTTTAAACTCCATATTCCAGCATCACTTAAAGTCAGAAACACACATGAACAATTCTGTAATTAATCATCAACATTTACCGGAGGAAAAATAGATCCATCTCCAGCACAGAAAAAGTATGAAAGTATTTTTTTTTTTTAAAGAATCATGTTTGTCTTACTAATATTGGTGTTTTTCAAACGGAAATTGGCATAGGACATAGCTGTGAATGGCTGCACTTGATGATATGTTGTTCGTCCCTTCGTTGCACTCAGTCCAAGTCTCTGACCTCGATGTGTGTCCGTGCCTCTGAGCGGCCATCTACTCCAGGAGTCGCCCCTGTCGGTCACTTTGCAGTGGAGAGCATGGGCTGCTCCGTGTACCAGTGAGTCCCCGGATCTGGCATGCTGCCCCCGAGCGGCAGGGCGATGAACTGCGGGCAGGTGCCGCCTCCCGCGCCCACGACTCCCATGCCGACGCCCTGCGGGTACGGGTGGTGGTGGTGCGTGTGGTGTCCCATGGCGTCAGTCCGTCCGATGTGGATCTCGTCCTCCTCGCCCTCGCCGGTGGTTTTGCGGTACACGGGGTTGTCAAAGTTCATGCTCTTGGTGGAGTTGCGCCGCCAGTTGCGCCACACCAGGTAGACTCCGGCGCAGACCAGGCCGAAGACCACTGTGGCAACGATAGGAACTGCATGCGTTTAACACAGCGGCAGGGACACGGGGAAAGGAGGGGGGAGCGTTAACGAGGCAGAACGAGTCCATGGCGTGGAATGAGGCACGGAGGGGAGCAGAGCAGGCATGCGGGGGGACAGAGAGGGCGGGTGGGGGGGGGGCAGCGGTACAGAGGTTGTGTGTGGGTGGCTCGGCTAGACACGGGGTCAAAGTGGGGTCACACACCAACCAAAATATTTCCAACACAGACTCTAAAATAAGATGCGCAAGGCCCCGTTAGGGCTCAGGTTGGGAGTTAATGAGTTTTAAACTCTCCTTCGGGAGCACAGATTTGAATAAACATTTTTAATCTAATACTGCTTTACTAAATTACACCAATGAAACTCAAACAAAGCTTCATTGGCATAATTTTTTTTTGTGCCCGGTTCACATTATATAATGAAAACGGTTCACCTGAGCGAACTCATTTTGTTCAGGTTCATTTGCCATACTACCTATAAGAGATGCACTGTCAACAATAATATTTTTCACATATACAGTGTGTTTATTTTCCTAAAGCCTTTATATTTTTCATAACCAGTGGTGTCAAAGCAGGACAGCAGCTGCTTTACTCAAGAGAAAACATCCCCTTGGGAAATTATTGTTTTTATATATTTCATTTTAAATGGGGATTTTTTTTTTTTTTTTTTTTTTCATAACCAACAACCCAGGAACACTCTAAAGTGTAACGAATGGATTAAACTGCGTGTTTATCTTCTCTAATACATGCTGCTAACTGGCCGACTACATTCAATAACAACCGAGTAATCCTTGAAATGCCAAGTGGCGCATCATTAACTAATTACAGTACATTTAGGGTTTGATTAAAAAGCACTCTAATATTTTGCAGTGCATCCAGCATGGATGCAGTTAGGAGTTTATCTCAAACGATAAGAGTTCAACGTTGTTGTAGCAGCTGTGTCCCATTGTTTATTAAATGTGGAGAATGTTATGCCCTGGCAACCCCAGCAAGTTAGATAACCAACTATTAAAAGGTTTTTTTTTAACGTTCACTTATGTAGTGAATCAAATCTTCCAGCAGCAGCCGTGTGGCAGCCAAAAAAATTTCCGTTCACTGGCTGGAAATGAGAGGCTGATTTTGTCAGCTTCCCTCTAAAATCAAAGATTATTATTATTTTTTTTAAATTACATAAACATTTCGGTGGCCACTGTATGTGGTATGAACAAAAATATTATTGACAGTTTTATGTTTATTTAGATTAATCAACTGTTAAAGTGCTCTCTTTCTGCTAACAGCACACAAAGGCCTGCTTACAAGGAGTCCCTGCTGTAGCAGAACCCGACACAACAACACGGTGTGAAGTGAATAATGCAGCATGGCAGTGATGTCAGACACACAGAAAATAACTCCTGAGAAAACTTCAGCGAGGAAGACCTGCGGGCCGGGCTTCTCTCGTGCTGCCGCAGCAGGGTCAGAGTGAATGGACTACAAACAGTGGCCACAGGCAGACAGCAGCTTTACGCAGCCCTGCAGGCCTTCAATGTGGACAGACACGTACAGACAAGGGAGCTGCAGGTGGCTTACCGATGGGGATGACCACTCCCAAAACAGCCACTGTCAGGTTCTCGCCCAGGAGGAAATGCTCGCTTCCAGCTGTAGAGAGAGAACGAGGAAGAGGTGTCAGAGACAGAGGACGAAAAGACAGCAGAGCGAGGTAGGATAAGCGTGCAGGGTGAACAACATTTTGTGAGGAATAGAGTGAAAGATAAGCAGGGCAGTCAGGAAGGGCGAGCCGGTGGAAGAGAGGGGAGATAAAACAGAGAGGCGGAGAGCGGGTGATCATGCGTGCGCGGCCGTGAGTATTTTACAAAGAGACGGTGAGAAAGAGGATGGAATAGAAGAAGGCGAAAATGGAAGAGGGAAGGAAAAATGATGCATCGCTTGGCATTTGCAACAGTATGACCTTGACAGTACCCCCGACCCGCCGCACGCCATTTATCCAGGCTCCATGAGGCTCCAGCGTCTCTTCAAAGCTCATTTTCTTACAACATACTAACTAGCACACCTACACAGCTGCACACATGCAACACCCTACTGCCCAAAACGGAGCGCAACTCATGGAGGGAACGACGGCATTTTCAAGGTCACGAGGCACCATCCAACACTCCTATCAACGTCGGTTGACTGTAGTTGTTGGGGCTTGTAGATACATCACTTTAATGTCATCATTATGGTGAAGGTGAGGCTGTTAGCTACGTTATGAATGTGAGCGGAACCGTCGGATGAGCTACTTGGCAGGAGACGAGGTGAAAGTGGTGCTTTATCAGAAGACCGGGCCCATCTCTCATTAACATCCGATTGGACCACTCTGCCCTTTGCAAATCATGCAGACGACTCATGAAGTGATAAATCTTGAATTCTGACTATACGACCGTGATTAGTCATTTCTGTCATTATATGTTTTGAAGTTTATAAATGAAACTTATTCACCGTGTTCTCACACATGACAGCCTTGGTAAACTCCATTTTTCAAGTCACAACCCACTTACAGTGTTGTGAGACGCTGCTGTCCCCTGCAGGTGTGGTGGAGATGACCATCGTTGTGGCGGTGGAGTGGGAGCCAAGCGCCTTCGACTCCTGCGATGACACAGGCTTGAGGGTGCTGAGGGGTGTGAGGGGCTCGGGGGAACCAGAAGGAGCTGTGGTCAAGTGGGGGATGGCATCCGCCTGCGACACTCCCCCCGAGGGCGGAGGGAAGTCCTCTGCAACAGTCGCCCTGGTGCCCGCTGTAAATCCAGTGGGAGACGAGAATGTCGCTGTCACGTCGTTTCTTGGTGCTGCTGCAAGGGAAATAAGATCACAATAGAAAAAAAAATTGTTGTAGATGTGTTAAAGCTTCTGAAAATGTGCTTTCAAACACTACTTATGCATTATCTACAACCTTCAATATTCATGACTGAAACCCCCAAAACAACCCTGAAGGATTGTAAAAAAAAAGCAGCATAAATATGATTTTATAATAGTAAAAACAAAATCAGCTAAACTTGCTTCTTAAGAATTGTGTGGGTGTGCTTTGAACACTGCTGACTGACATTGGCCTGGCAACACAGGAAAACAACTCCACTCTATGAATAAAATGTTCCTATTTGTTGGCTCAGACTGCAACACAAATAAAGAAATTAGTCATGTGTGCATTGTAGGAAGCTGAGAAACATGTTTTCAAAGACTTTAAGTGTGTATTCCTCCTTCAGTGTGATTACAAGGCTCCAGTTTTATATTGATATTTCAACAAAATCTGTTCTGCTGTAAGATCTATCATAAATCTATCATATTGACTTGTTCACTTGTACTTGGACAAATATAACATAGACATAATCTCAATATAAGAAAAATAATCCATTTAATGTCTTCAGGAAACACTTCCTTTGTGTATTCATATAAACAAACACAAGACATTGTATAGTAAATCAGTCTTGATACAACATTATAAGCTAATCAGATGTTGTTCTATCAATATTTTGTTGCATTACAATGCAGTGATGCGTGCTATTGTATCCACCCCTCTGTATGTGTTGCTTAGCAACTATCTCTTTTAGGTGCAGGCTCAATAACTTATGTTGCTAGAAACCAAAGTGAAATAATAATAATAATAATAAAAAAAAAATGATATACATTATTTTACATGATGCTTTCTTATTAAACTTGAAAAAGATTTGTTTTACTGAGCTGGTAATAATACAATATACCATTTCATACACTTTCAAGCATGATTTTCCACTTTAACTTAGATGTAGTTCATTAATATGTTTATTTATGTTATTATCTGAGCTCTTAATTGAACATTACCATTGGTACTATAAAATACTTTGTAGCTGTGTAGAAAAGTGATGTCTCTTAAAAACGTCCTGTAGCCAGTAGCCCTCCGCACTGTACTATATGTGGAGCAGAATCTGATTATCTACACAGTAAACACTGCAGCCAACAAACCCCTTCAGGTGCTATCGATTATTAAAGACTCTGAATTACCACCCGTAAACATCCTCACCTGGCACACAGCCCCTCATGTCTGGCCCCGGGTCCTGTCCGTCCGGGCAGGCGCAGGTGTATTTAGGCGAGTGCTCCGTGATCTGTGGAGCCTTAAGACACAGGTACTCACAACCTCCATTGGCCACACTGCCCAGATTACAGCTGTCAGGGCCTGGAGACAGTAACAGAGGGAGACATGAAGACCTAGGCTACGGATGCATAAATACGATTATCATTAATTCAATTTAAGGGGGCACAGAAGAAGTTGTCATACTTTAATGCTCCCTACTGTGAGCACTGTTGAATTCCCTCTAAACAAAGCTCATTACTTTGTGTAAACAAAGTCTGGAGGAATACAAAGAATAAAATCTGGCAACATAGAGAAAGTTGCTATAAATATTAAGCAGTTTCTGTGCAACTCTGCCAGTTCTTCTCAAACGCTTGTTCTCACAACAAACTTGGAAAAAGATGAATGTATGCGGATCAAATTGGAGAAGAATAAAGAATAAAATATAGATAGCAAAGTCGAGGCGTGGGAAGGTGGGAAGACAAGCAGAAAGACAGAGACAGATATGGAAACTGGCACAAAAGAAAGGAAACACACGGCCATCGCATTCATGATTAAGAGCTCTGTCCACACCTCCATTGTAACTTCAGAGAGAGCTGGGTGGAAGGCAGACGTCTGCATGTACTGCTTCTCCCTGTGTTTTGATCTTTCTACCACAGTCGCAAGCCTCACCATCATTTATTCATGTGCCTGGGCTGACATGGACACACAGCTCACCTCTCACAATCAGAGCACGGGGAGAAAACTGAGAAACACGAACATGCACGTGAGGAGTCCCTCACACATCCTGCACACGCACCTTGCGGCTGTCGGAGCTGGTGGAAGACAACGATGTCGTGGGGGTCGTTGAGGTTTTCAGCCAGAGCGTGGATGTCCTGACCGGTCAGCCTGTTGGCCATGAAGACCGCCGCCCTGTCTCTGTCTGTCCAGTAGATCCGATCCTGAGATACATGACAAACGCAGCTCAGGCAGTAACCTCTGAAGGACGCAGTCACACAATGTTAAATCTCGACAATCTGTGATTCAGGAGCATGGACAGCGCGTGGCTTTTGGGTGGCATGGAAGTGCAAGCCATGCATAAAAATTCAAATTTGAATGCACCTTTGTATTTGAAATTATTTCAACTTGGATTGACGCTAATGATGCGGGTAGTGTGATGTCACCTGGACTCATTTCTAGCCATGCTAGTGACACGGCTCTGTGGATGGCGATGTCGGGGTGTCTGTTGGTCTATTACTCAACAAATATATCAAAATTACATTTTGGTACAGACATTAAGCTCCCCACAGGATACATCACACAGATTTCAGTGATACTTTGACCTCCATTACCTCTCGAAACGTTCAAGTAGACTTTGATTATACTGTATTTTCCTCTCGTGCTTCCTTGTGGTTGACATTTATAGCTTTAAGTAAAATGTCAGACTATCAGTGGATGTGTAGCTTGAAATTTAGCGACCTTAGGGATCCCTTAACTTTTCATGCAGCGCCATCATTTGGTCAACACTTCACGTTGTTCAATCCTGTAATGACATTACGTCACATCAGCCTCAGTGGTACATTGTTTATTTATTGACATCTATGGTTTCAAGGTGACTTTGGTTATCCTCTGACTTTTTCTCTAGCGCCTCCTTGAGGTTGATATTTTTTGACTTTGAGTGAAATGTCTCACTAATGTTGGATGTGTTGCTAAAGTACAAAAAAAATGAGTACTAACATCGTTAGTGATCCCTTAACTTCGTATGTAGTGCACATCCGTTTGTCCAACACTCTAATGACATTACATCAGCGTCAGTGGGATTTTTTTTGTTTAGTGTTCATGAGCAAATGATGGCATGCCCGCAACATAACATGCTAGGGATGGTGAACGTGTATTGTCACTGTTCGCATGCTGATGTTAGCACTTAGCTCAAACCTCCACCGTGCCTGCGATCAATGAATTGAATTTCAATGTATTTTTCCAGTTCTAAAAAGAGGCTGTACTCAAGATGTGTTTATGTTCATGTGACAGGAAATGGGTGAATGAAGCAGATGAACAACACAATCAAACGTGTACAAAATGAGAGAGCAGAGAAAGATGAGACAAGCTGAGGGAGGGTTGGATGGTGAAATATTTGCTGATGGAGCTCACAAAACTAATTTATTGGAGGAAAAGAAATAGAAAGAAAATTAGGACAAGAGAAATACTCTAAGGAGTATTTGTTGACACACAGTCGAACTCATTATTTGCAGCGGAGGAGAGCATGTTAATTTGTCTTGTAACGTAAATATTATGAGGGGATGAATGTGCCACGGAAATGCAGAAAGGTTTAATTGTAAATTAGGTTTTTATTCAATTTGAGTAGCAGTGCAACAGTAAACAACACAAACAGAATAAATGTAACAATGACACATTTGTATGGGAGAAGATTCAATGTATTATTTGATTTAAAGGTGTCAAGTGTCTGCGTTGTCCCTTCTGGTTTGTTGCAGCATTAGATGATTAAAACACATCCTATATAGCTCAAAATATAGCATCTCAGAGGCAACCTTTACCCATGTTTGTTGTTTATTGACTGACTTTTTGTCTCGTTTTTTTTTTTGTTGTAAGACGAAATCCTGACATTTTTTCCAGTTGCCTTAGAAACTGCGGGCTAATCTCCAGTGAGCACCAAGACAATAGGCCATTGGGACTCGAGTGTGCATGTGTGGGTTAGTGTTGAGTCAGTCACTGAGTCAGAAAGAGATGGTAATGTGATGTACACTACAACAAGCCCCATTCAATAACACTGAGTTGGTGTATGTCCAACATGCTGAACAAGAAGGTCACTTTGTAGTCGTAACAA